>NC_051394.1:5736101-5766101 GCF_015228065.2 Penaeus monodon | reverse complement strand
TGTAGCGTGGCAACAGTGGGACATTCCAACTGCAATAATGTTCGTCGGGACTCGCTGTCAAACGAAGATAAATGCTACTTTTTAAAGTAATCTGAGAGAGAAAGAAAAAAAACACATCAGCGACTGCAAAAACTTGCATCAACTCAGTCTAATAAAAAAAAGGAAAAAAAAAAACATTTACTCACATTGTCAGTCAGAATTCGAGACAGATTCATTTTACTGAATCAACATTCGGACTTCTTTTTTTTTTTTTAAACATCATTTTGTTTATTTATTTTAGCCCGAATCTCCCTCCCCGCAAAGCCCAAAACTCAATCGAAGAAAGTGAAATAGCCATGCCTATAGCGGTTCGTCCTATTCCAATGCAAATGATTCCTCTACAAATCTCGCCCAAGTTAGTGAACGCGGCCTCCGGAAACTCCGCTCGTATTTTTCGAACCCCTAACACAACGCCTCGATCTTTATGCTTTCTTCCTTCGTTTAATTTTTTTTTTTTTTTTTTCCTCCGACTTTTCTTTTTTTCCCTGAATGCCCGGAACACCGTTCTTGTTAGAATATTCACTTTAAGAGATTCGAAAATAATAAAAAAAAAAACTATACGTAAAAAAATTAAAGTGAAAGCGAACGACCCCCCCCCCCAAAAAAAAAAAAGAGAGAGAGAGAGAGTATTCAGGAAAACAAAAACAAAATCCCTTATTCGCACACCCACTAGAACGCCTCCTTATTCGTACTCCCACTAGAATGCCTTCTTATGCCCTGGCTCTCTGTCTGAGTATGATCGGTACTTAAGCACGACTGAAGAAAGTGTTAAGAGGTATTTACCAACAACCCAAGAAAGCTCGGGGGGAAGATGAGCGTCGAGTCAGGAAAATTTGCTTGTTCGCATTTTACGGGATCTTTGGTGACAGGCAGTGGGATGCGTTCGCTTGGGTGGCTGTTGTGGACGATTTTGTTGTTGTTGTAATAGTTTTTATTATTATTGTTGTTTTTGCTGATGACGTTGTTTTGTTGCTATTGTTATTATATTATTATCATCTTCACCATCATTATTATTTATTAACAACATTAGTATTCCCAATCATGAATATCATACTTTTGAGAAATTATCATTACTACTCCTTCTATCACCGTTCCTGCCCATGTCCTCTTTACGAACACCATCATCCCCCATCACAACAAGCTAAAAAGATTTTTAAAAAAAGATTTAAAAAAAAGCTATGTTCCTTAGAATTTTCTTGAAGGAGCTTTTCTCGAGTTCGATCTCCCAAGCTCTCCCGCTCAGCTTCCTGGTCGACGGCGCCAGGAATTTGTGTATAAATTCCCGCGGATGAATTTATGTCGTCGAAGCTTGTGTTATTGGAGGAACCGCTGGGGAAGGAGAGGAAGGAAGACAGAGGAAGGGAAGAGAGAGGAAGCTGAGGGAGGAAGAGAGAGAGAGGAAGAGAAGGAGGGGGAAGGAGGAAGGGGGAAAGAGGAAGAGAGGGAAGAATGGAGAGAAAAGAATGGAGAGAGATGGAGGAAGAAAGGGAAGGGAGGAAGGGAGGAAGAGAGAGAGAGAGGAGAGAGAGAGAGAGAGAGAGAGAGGAGAGCAGAAGAAAGAAAAGAAAGAGAGAGAGAAAGACAGACGAAAGAGACAAGGGGGAAAGGGCCAGAACCAAAACAGACACACACGAACAAGAAAAGAACAGAAACCAGACTAACCTTCCAAGCCTCGGGAGTGAACCCGCATCGCTGCGGAAGAGAGGCCCAGACCTCCAGCCGCAGTCCTTAGTCACAGGACTGCGTTAATGTGGCCAAGGGAGCCCGGTAGCATACCCGGCGGCCGTGCTATCGAATGCCTGGCGGACCCATAATACTCAAAACGTGGTTAGGAAATCTGGTTTACGCATTCTGCTGGCTCGAGATATATCGCTTGGCTCTTGGCTCTTTTTTTTGACTCTTTCTCTCGTTTTTATTTATTTTTTTTTTTTTGTTTGGTCTTTCTCGTTTTTTTTCTTTGTGTGTTTGTCTGTCTGTCTCGCTCTCTCTCTCTCTCTCTCTCTCTCTCTCTCTCTCTCTCTCTCTCTCTCTCTCTCTCTCTCTCTCTCTCTCTCTCTCTCTCACGTTAATAATGTCTCTCTTAACTTTATGTCTACTCACTTCCTCACTTCTTACTCGTCAACAGGCTTTTAACTTCTATCGCCTGTTCACTCGCAACAGTGCCAACAGAACACCTAAATTCGATGATCACGAACGGCAACACCGTATTTTATTTACGCGTCAACCCGAAAACAAAGAAACGGATGGAACGAGAGAAGAAAATCAGCAACGAATAACAGAAGATGACATAAGGGAAGAGATGTTAAAGATACAAAGATGGGCCGGCAGGCAGACAGGCAGTCGGGCGGGCGGGCGGATGGGCGGACGGCGAGAGTGCAAAGAAAAAGGGCAAGGGGCAGCAGTTGGCAGGTCGGTGGGCAAATCGCCTTGAAGAATCAGAAAGTGAAAAGAACATCGGGAAAAATAAACGTGAAATCTGTCACGAGGAAGGGAAGGAAGGGGGGGGACGTGGCGAAGAGGAGAGGGGGGCTGGGGGAATAAGAGGGGGGGAGTGGGTAACCCAGGACAACCGAGGCGGGCGAGAGTAGGATGACAGATGGCCGCGGGCAACCACCACTTCAACCACGAACCAACACCAGCTTGGAGGTGGACGAAAGCGCCACCCACTACCTGGGGCTCTCTTAGTGACATCATACCTGCAAATAGTTCCTTCTTTTTTCGTACCTGCCGCCCTGGGATGATGTGGATTATACCGAGAAAATAGCTAGTGTCCGGCGGCGTCGGCGGAGGAGGCTGGGCACGGATGCTGCAGCTGAGGGGCCCCGAGTGACCGACGGCCTTCGAGAGCGATCGCGGCGGCGGTTTTATGGTCGCTGTTGCTGCTGCTGCGGCGGCGGAGGCGGTGGCCAGGTGTGAGGAAGCGTCGATCTACGTTCAGACAGGAAAGTGAAATGACAGAGACGGGGAGACGTGCCTGGCAGCGATCGGGATGGATTCTGCACTGAGGATAGAGTTTCTCGGCGGACGCAACCGCAGGCACAGGGGCTTCTCGGTCAGGCAGACGGGCGTGCACGTGGACGGGCTTTGCTGAAGGAGGCGCGAGGAGGGGATTGGGCCGCCGAGAGAGGTCAAGATGAAAGGCCTCGTCTTGGGAGATCAAGCCTCTAAGGAAGCCGGATGGTTTTTCTTCGAGTTCTTGTAGCCGGGATAACCAAAGAGAAAAAAAATGGGGAATGGCTGTGTGTACATTCATTTGATTTAAAGAAACAATAGTTGAAGATAAAGTTTCATCGACGTAGAGGCGTGAGTCACCTCCCGATTACGTGAGCCTCCTGAAACGAGTTCTCCGTCAGAAGTGGGTTAGTGTGGCGCCCAGCCCGTAGTTACGCCCACGATCATTATCTGAATTAGGCCTACACCGACAATCATATCGGGAGACCCATGTGGGGGAAGGTAAGCGGCGGGAGGTGGGGCGCAGGGGGGGGGGGAAGTCAAGGACGGGGAAGGGAAGGTAGGGGAGGAGTGAGGGAGGGGAAGGTAGGGGAGGAGTGAGGGAGGGGAAGGTAGGGGAGGAGTGGGAGGGGAGGGGAAGGTAGGGAGGAGTGAGGGAGGGAAGTAGGGAGGGAGGGGAGGAGGTGAGGGAGGGGAGGAAGGTAGAGGAGGAGTGAGGGAGGGGAAGGTAGGGGAGGAGTGAGGGAGGGGAAGGTAGAGGAAGGGAAGAGTAGGGAGGGTGAGGAAGGGAAGGGAGGGAGGGGTAGAGAAGAAAAGGTGAGGAGGGGTAGAGAGGGGAGGGACGGAGAGAGAGAGAGAGGAAGGAGGAGGAGGGCGAGGGCATGGAGGAGTATTTATGGTAAGGGTAAAGTCATGGTGATAGCGGGCAGCGGCGGGTCGTGGGTGTGGCCTAGCATTAGCGAATGGGCGTGGCGCCGTAGGTACAGGATGCTGGAGGTAGAGTGAGGTATGGGTTTAGGCGAGAGAAGGACGAACACGCACAGCTAAGAAAGACGTACACACTTCAGAAAAAAAAACTTACACACAACTAAAAATAACGTACACAACTTAAAAAAAAATATACGTACATAGTTAAAGAAACCGTAAAAGCTAAAAAATAAATAAAAAGAAAAATGTACACATACACACAACTAAAAAAGACCCCATATTCTCAGTAAAGCGAGAGAGAGAGAGAGAGAGAGAGAGAGAGAGAGAGAGAGAGAGAGAGAGAGAGAGAGAGAGAGAGAGAGAGAGAGAGAGAGAGAGAGAGAGAGAGAGAGAGAGAAGAGACGACAACGAAAGATGTTGGAAGGTTGGAAGGTCGGGGAGATGTTGTCACGAGGCTTCTATGGTTATGGGGTTATCTCCTGGGGTTGTGCTGACACCAACCCGCGATAAACGGGACTCGTGTTTTGCAACATCACCCGAGAAAAATACGAGGTTCGGTTCGGTTGCAGCGCTGACAACGGGGCATCTGTGAGAACGTGACATCGATACATAGTTGTCGGCGATACATCGGTGACAGCGCTGCCATCAGGACATCAGTGGCAGCATGACATCGATACATAGGCACTGACTTAGAGACATCAGAGGCAGCAGTGACATCGGGACATCAGAGGCAGCGCTGACATCGGAACAAAAGAGGCACCGGTGACATCCGGACATCAGAGGCAGCGCTGACATCGAGACATCGGTGGCCAGATGCCCGTGCGCGTGGGGAGGGAGGTTAGGGGAGGAGACTGAGCTGGGGGAAGGAGGCGCGGAAGGAGAGGAGGAGGAGAGAGGGAGGGGGAAGGAGGCGCGGAGGGGGAGGGGGAGGGAGGAGAGGAGAGGAGAGGATAGTGATGCTGGAGGCCCCTTCTGGTCGTCAGGGTTAAGCAACCCGACTCCCGCTACGACTTTTTCCGGTCGTAGCGGGTAAATTTAGAAGGTAATTAGTCAGCCTAATGGTCGACCTCGCTGTGCTTTGGAGATGGGAGAGGTAGGTCGTCACTCACAAGGGGGGGGGGGGACGGGTCAGGCTACATGGAGGGGCAGCGGAGAATGTGCCCCCATCAGGATATACCCCCTTACCCCCCAACACTCCCCTCTACCCTCCCCCCTACTTCCTATTATACTGCTACCCTCTCCCTATCCCCTTTCCCCATATTACCCCAACCACCACCCTGCTACCCTCTCCCTACCCATCCACCCCCATCCCTCCCACCCCCCTTCTAACCCCTCCATCCCACCCCCACCAGTCTTATCGAGTAGTTTGACACCCCTTGGAAACAGGAGCCGCCTTGCTTGGTCCTCTTCGCTTCCACGGGTCAAAAGTCTCGCTCGAACGCTCGTGTTTCGCCTCCGCCCGACCCGACTCCGGTGCATGGAGGGGTTCGAATGGTCCGAAACGGCTCCGAAGCGGTTTCGAGAAATGGTGTATTGTTTTCGGTATCTTCTCTCTCTCTCTCTCTCATTTTTTTTACTTTGTTTGTTACCTTCTGTTCTACTTCCCTCTCCCTCCCCTACCTTTTCCCTCTAAAACCAGTATGTAATATAGGCAGAAAGACAGGCAGACAGATAGGGAGACACACATAGATACAAAGACAGACAGACACAGATACAAACAGACAGACACACAACCACTCAGACAGACAGACAACTATTCAGACAGCTAACCAGACAGAATATAATGCCCACGAAGTAAAAGAGGAGCCCCGGCCTACCCTTGGAATTTCCTGGACCAAGCTTCTGGTGTTTACTTAGATAGCGCATGGAAGATCCTTCAGGTGAGGTCAGAGAAGCGAGCTGCAGAAGCTTTTGTGATTTAGCTCTCGAGTTTCCGACCTTGCGTGCGTGGGGAAGGGGAGAGGGCGAGGATGTGTGTGTGTGTGTGTGTGTGTGTGTGTGTGTGTGTGTGTGTGTGTGTGTGTGTGTGTGTGTGTGTGTGTGTGTGTGTGTGTGTGTGTGTGTGTGTGTGTGTGTAGGATGTTGGAAAGGGGGTTGTATAGACTCATCTGTTTGTTTACTCGTTTATGTTATATGTTTGCGACCGTGTTTGCGCGCGTATTTGCCTGATTTCCAAACCCGCCGCCGCGTCGTTTCCCCTTTTCCTCTCCCCCCCTCAATCCCCCACCCCCTTACCCCCTCCCTCCCCCACCCCCGCGACCCCTTTTCATGGCGGCCTGCCACCGGCCCATAACTAATATCCTTAGGGTTCTATCGCCAATTTCAAACCCTCCCTACATGCTTCCCTCTCCCCTTCCCCCTCCCCTTCCCCCCATCCCCCGTCCCCTATCCCCTCCCCCCACTCCGACCAGCTGCATAACATCGCTCATAAAAGTAGCGTGAAGTAATACTCGGGTTGTTTTGCTGAACGTCGAATTTTCTTTTTTGTTTGTTTGTTTGTTTGTTTTTCCTTTTCTCCTGTCTATATGTTCTTTCACTCATTCGTTCTTTGGTCCTTCGCTTTCATTCTCTCTCTCTCTCTCTCTCTCTCTCTCAGCGACACAAACGTTTTTCTAAATCATAAAACGTTTTCGCATTTCGTCACAGCGATCCACACGACAGATTTAAATATCGAGCGAATGGCCAGAGGAAACTAGCGACGGTGTTTTTTCTAAGATCCGTAAGCTTTACCCCCTGTGCCTCGTCTACCCGTCCCCACAAAAATAAACAATATCCAATGAAAATAAATGAAAGAGAGAGAAAATAAACCGCTCACACGACTCCCTCAGCAAACACTCGCCCGTACGCGTCCTCTCTTTCCAACTTCCCTCTCTCTCTCTCCTCTTCTCTCCTCTCTCTCTCCTCCTCTCTCTTCCTCTCTCTCTCTCTCTCTCTCTCTCTCTCTCTCTCCTCCTCTCTATCTCCCTCTCTCTCTCTCTCTCTCTCTCTCTCTCCTCTCTCTCTCTCTCTCTCTTCATCCTGTCCCCCGACGAAAGGCGAGAAGGAAATCGGTAACGAGAGAGGAACGACATTACTTAACGCAGCGACACAAACGTTTTTCTAAATCATAAAACGTTTTCGCATTTCGTCACAGCGATCCACACGACAGATTTAAATATCGAGCGAATGGCCAGAGGAAAGCTAGCGACGGTGGTGTTTTATATAAGAATCGTAAAGCTTTACAATGTGCCTCGTCTACCACGATAACAAAAAATAAACAATATCAATGAAAATTAAATGAAAGAGAGAGAAAAATAAAAACAGCAGAAGGCATCGAAGCGAACGGAACTCCCTCAGCAAACACTCGCCGTGAGCGCAGTACAATGGTCAGCCATGACTGCATTATTTCCCAAGAACTTTTTTTTCCCGCGTGGAACAAAACCCGCCGCCATTCTGGTTCCTTGACCCATATCGCCGCCGCCTGCGAGCTCTGAGAATCGGGCAGCAAGCAATGCGTGATTCGAGGGGATGGCAGCCATGACGAACAGGGCTGCCAACTGCATGATGTCGTAGGTATACCAACTGGGAGGTATTTACTGAGATTTTTAATTTTTCCTTTTTTTTTTTTTTTTGGTAACGGTATTAACGCGCGAAATCTTTTCATTTTTAGGCACAGCGGGTGCGAAATGCGGTGATAACTGCGATATCTCCAGGATTAACATTAATGGCACCGTTGTCATGGATGCAGTCAGCCGGAGGGACGTTCGGCGCATTATGAATCGTATTAGAATCGTCCTTAACCCTTAGTAAAAAAATAATAAATAATAATAATAATAATAATAATTACCGCTTTTAAACGAACCCAATCCTACCAACACGGACCCAACAACGGCCAGAGGCAAGAGAGAGAGAGAGAGAGAGAGAACACACCAAACAAAATAACGCAACAACGGGCCCGCTTCGAAAAACAAAAACGCATCGACAAACAAACCCAAGTTAAAGAGAAAGTGCTTTAAGTCGTATTCACGTTTTCAGAAGCGGATCCCAGCATTTCATGGCGGTGCGTGCTGGCAACTGAGAGGCGTCCTTGCTCTTAAATCATATGCGGATGTTTTTTTTTTTTTTTATATAGCATAACTAGGTGTAATTTGCTGACTGTGTCATTGTGTTGGGAAATAATGTGCACTGATGGCGATATTCAGCATGTATGTGCAGTAGGTATATTGCCTGCCTATGCGTGATTATGAGTTGTTATAAGATCTATATCTCCCTATGTATGTGTATCTGTTTATCTATCTATATTTTTATCTGTCCGTCTGTCTATTCATCAATTTTTATATCTCTAACGCATACACGTATCTCTCTATTCATCTGTGTATATATCTACTTCCCTCTGCATCTTTCAATTTGTCCTCATATCTGTCAGTCTTTTGTGTACACCACACGTGTTCTTAATCAATATTTTTATTTATCAATTTTGTGTTCACTCGACTGTTCACTTTCCCTTGCAATAATCCCGTTTAAACCTGTCGCTGCGTGGAGTCCTCGCACGAAGGTGGATCTGGAAGAAGCAAACGAGCGGGAGAGGGAGGGAGGAATTGAGGGAGAGGGAGAGACGGAGAGAGGGAGGGAGGGAGAGGGAGAGACGGAGAGAGGGAGGGAGGGAGGGAGAGGGAGGGGGAGAGAGGGAGGGAGGGAGAGGGAGGGAGGGAGGAGGGAGGGAGGGAGGGAGAGAGAGAGAGAGAGAGAGAGAGAGAGAGAGAGAGAGAGAGAGAGAGAGAGAGAGAGGGAGAGAGAGAAAAGAAAGAAGAAAAGAGAGGGAGACAGACAGAGACAGAGAGAGAAAGAGAAAGAGAGGGAGACAGACAGTGACAGAGAGACAGAAACAGAGAAAGACAGAGACAAAAGACGAAAGACAGGAGAAAGAGAGAGAGAGAGAGAGAGAGAGAGAGAGAGAGAGAGAGAGAGAGAGAGAGAGAGTTGAGAGAAAGGTCGAGGCACCAGCCAGCCACCGCTCTCCTGCCTGACCTTGAGCACGGAAGGTGAAGGAGCCCCAGACATTCTTAGAAGGAGGGAAGGAAGACGCGACACGAGACAATAAAGAAATAATGAAAGAAATAAAGGAAACAGAATACGGGATGAAAGTAAAAATGGGAGAGGAGAAAACAAAACACAAGGAGAAAGTAAAGGTGAGGTAGTAAACAAAGCAAAGCACGAAATGAAAGTAAAGATGAGAGAAAGAGAGAGAAGGAAATACGAGAAGAAAGTGAAAATGAGAGAATAGAAAAAAAAAATTACCCAGAAGCTAAGAATAGACGTAGGAGCAGGTTTAATCGTAAAATAAAAGCTGAATTTTAAATTGAGAATGGTAATCACACAAATAAACAAATAATTCATATAATTTTCGTTACGAAAAACTGAATTCATACGCGTAGAAATAACAGTAATAACGATGATAATAATCTGCATAAATATGATAAGGCGGACGATAAATTTATTAATTAAAAAGTCTATAATTGTCAAGCGCCATCGTAAACAAACAAAAATTAAAATCATATGAAAGACGAAGAATCAAAAAAAGAAAGAAAAAAAAATCAAAAGTTCAAGCCAAGAAGAAGACCCGTCGTGCATTGCTTACAAAAAAATAGTGCCAGTGCCCAGTAATAGTGCCAAAGGGAGCCAGACCGACGCAAGCATTGGTAAAAGCCGGGACGTTGTTGTGGCTGGGAAGTCGCTGGCCAAAACGAGTTGATTTTAAAGTAAGGGAGTTATGGCTTTCGTAGATGTGTGTTTCTGTCCGGAAATGTGTTATTTTTTATACGATGTGAGTGAGTGAGGTGTGTGTGTGTGTGTGTGTGTGTGTGTGTGTGTGTGTGTGTGTGTGTGTGTGTGTGTGTGTGTGTGTGTGTGTGTGTGTGTGTGTGTGTGTGTGTGTGTGTCTGTCTGTGTGTATGTGTCTGTCTGCCTGCCTGCCTGCCTGCCTGCCTGCCTGCCTGCCTGCCTGCCTGTCTGTCTTATGTGTCTGTATCTATATCTGTGTGTGTCTGTGTTTATATGTTTGCGTGTGTATTTCCATGCGGCCATGCGTGCGTCGAACTCGAAAGGGGACAGGCATTAGGGGAGGGACATAAACCAAGAGTGTGCGTGAGAATTAGGGGAGAAGTACAGCGGACAGAGAAGGGAAGGGGAAGAGGTAAAAGGAAGGGAGAATGAGGGGGGGGGAGGGGCACCTGGATAATATCATGAGGGGGGGGGGGACTGGGCGCTCTGTTTGCCTGCAGCTAATCTAAATAATCTACATACACAGGTAATCTTAAGCCAGAAACAAAAGGCTTGCGAGAGAAAAGCCACTTGTGAAAGGCCGAGGCAGGGAGGACGAAGAGGAAAATGGGGAATGGGGGAGGAGGAGAAGAAGGGGAAAGGGAAGGGAAGGTGGCAGAAAGCGGGGGGAGGGGGGGAGAAGGGGAGGGAGGAAACTGGTTTATTAGCAAAGATGGGTAGGGAGAAGGTAGGCTCGGTCGAGGGAGGGAGGGGGAGGGAAGGAAGAAGATCACAAGGGACGTCGAGAAGCAGAAGCAGAAAAAGGAGGAGAGAGAGAGAGAGAGAGAGAGAGAGAGAGAGAGAGAGAGAGAGAGAGAGAGAGAGAGAGAGGGAGGGAGGGAGAGCGAGAGAAAGAAAGAGAGAGAGAGAGAGGAAGAGAAAGAAAGAGAAAAAGAAAAAAAAGAAAGAGAAAAAGATTTAAAAAAAAATCGAATGGAGAAAGAAAGAGAAAGAAGGAAGGAATCTGGAGAGAGGATGGCCCTTTGAGAGCAGCGGCCCGACGAGATGAAGAAGGGTCTCGAGACGAAGGAAGAAAAGGCGTCTCTCTCGACGGGCACACGGAGAAGCCCTGACGAACAGACGCGAACGAGGGCGGGCGAGCGGCCGAACTACACCCTGTTTGTGACTCACGCTGATGGACGCGAGATTGGGAGGCGGTTTTCAAAAGAGAGTGGAGGGAGGGAGGGAAGAGGAGAAAGAGGGAGGAGAGGGAGGGGGAGAGGGAAGAGGAGAAAGAAGGAGGGCAGGGAGGGAGGGAAGAGGAGAAAGGAGGGGAGGGAGGGAAGAGGAGCAAGAAGGAGGGAGAGAGTAGGAGAGAGGGAGGGAGAGAGGTAGAGGGATAGAGAGAGAGAGAGAAAAGGAGGAGCGAAGAGAGGATACGAATGGAGGGGAGAGCGAGGAGTGGCGGAGCGGGAGGGAAGAAAGGATGGAGACAAGAAAGAGAATGAAAACAATACTGAATGTCATTGATCTTGAAAAATAAAGAGAGATAAGTGGGGCTTTGGTTAGAGCCAAACAAAGGGAAATTGAATGTCTGAATGAATTTAGAAAATATATAAACGAAAGACAAGGTTGGGATCTGGTTACGACACAACAAAGCACAAAATTGAAAGCTAGAACGACTGTCAGATAGATGAGAAATGTATAATAAATATTCAAAATAGACAGAAATGGCAATGAGGTAGAGAGAGAGAGAGAGAGAGAGAGAGAGAGAGAGAGAGAGAGAGAGAGAGAGAGAGAGAGAGAGAGACAGACTAGAGAGAAAAACAGACTAGAGAGAGAAACAAAGACAGACACACACACAAAGACACAGAGATACAGAAAGAGAAAGAAAAAAATGAACAACTAAAGAGAGAAAGACCCAACCTCACGAAATAACGAAAAGAGTTCTGAGGAAGAGAGGTCTCGCGAAGAGGCCCGGAAGGCAGCTGTGTGTAAATCCCCTGAAAATCGCGTAGGCCGCCAGAGGACCCCAAAAGAGGCGTCGGAAGGGCAAAGGGGGGGAGGGAAGTGGAAGGGGAGGGAGGGGATGGGGGGGGGAAAATATCAACTCCTCTCCTGGCCTTCGTTCCTCGTCTCAGGTCACGTGACTACTCCAACTCCCGTGTCGAGGAGCATTGCCATTAACGGCCGTTTTAGCGTCGTGTTACGAGATAGCCGACAGCGCCGTGGATCCGGTCCTGGGCTTTTTCACCCCAAGGATGACCCCGGCAGGGCGTCGAGGAAGAAGAAGAAGAAGAAGAAGGAGGAGGAGGAGGAGGAGGAGGAGGAATAAGAGTACGAGTAGTAGTAGTAGGAAGAGGAGGGGAAAAAAAGAAGGCGGAGGAGGAGGCACGAGGGCGATTCCGAGAAGTAGAGAATGCCGTCCGGAGAAATCTTCCTGACGCCGTTAAGACGCCCTCAGAGACAAAAAGCGGAAAGGGACGAATTGAAAACGAGAGCGTGGCGTCAGCAATCGCTCCGGGGCTTATCGGCGATGCAGGTAAAGGGCCGAGCGAGATAAGCGGAGGCCTCGCGGGGCAGCGGCGTCGGGGCGAGGGTTCAAGGCTTCGGACGCGCCCTCGTGTTGTGTTGCGAGCGAGGGCGTCTCGGGGTGACGGCAATACTGGCCGCGGGCGGGAGGGAAAATCCATCCACGGTGGTCAGCGAGCGTGGTCACCCGTGGAACCCATGGACCCCACACCCCCAACGGACTCTCCTCCCCCTCCCCTCCCCTCTGTCCCCTGGAGACCCCTCCCTCCCTCCCCCTCCCTTCCTTCCCCCCAAACCCGGGGCCTTTTCCTACACGCACACCTCATTTCTGTTCCCTCTATATTTATGTTCTGTCTCTCCCTCTCTCTCTCTCCCTCCCTCTCTCTCTGTCCCTCTCTTGCCCTCTCCCGCTCCCTCTCCCTCCTCAAACCATTTCACCCATCCCCCCCCCTCTCAGGCTATCTGCCCGAAATACCCAAATACCCATAAGGGTCCCCGTGTCCTACCCAAGCACCTCTACCCAACTCCGGTGTTGCCCTTTGCCCAAATCACTTCCCTCGTCCGCAAAACTAGCTCACAGCACCCCTTAAACCCCCATACTCTCCTCCTCTTGCTCACTCTTTCCTACCCTCTTTGCCTGCAACGGGGCAAGGAGAGAGAGAGAGAGAGAGAGAGAGAGAGAGAGAGAGAGAGAGAGAGAGAGAGAGAGAGAGAGAGAGAGAGAGAGAGAGAGAGAGAGAGAGACGAAAATATGAATACTCTCACAAGCAAACAAGAAATCGTGTGAGTTCCTGTCTCCCCAGCGTCAGGATCCTACCGTTATTTTACCCGCCAAAAACCGACCATGTGCGCCGTCCTTCTCCCCCCTCCTACCCTCCAACAACTCCTCCCCTCCTCTCCTTTCTCCTCCTCTCCTACCGTCCCTCCTCTCCTCCTCTCCTTCCTCCTACCGTCCCTCCTCCTCCCCTCCTCTCCTTCCTCCTCCTCTACTCCTCTCCTCCTCTCCTTCCTCCCCTCTCCTCTCCTCCTCTCCCTCTTAGCCTCTCTCCTTTCCTCTCTCCCCCCCCTCCCTTACCCAAACGCTCCCCGCCCGTTTTCTGTTATATTTGTCAAAGTGCAAACATTTGAAAATTTCCAACTTGTTTTTTTGGATATTTTTTTGTTGTTGTGCAAGGTGGGGATTTATTGGGATCGTGGAGAGAGGTTCAATTATGTAGAGGGGATTTTTTTGCCGTATATAAAAAAAGACTCAGACAGGAAATGCTTTGCCAATAAACCCCTAAATTTAGTAATCGAACATTACGCTACGTTCCAGACGCGAAATCTAGAAGAAAGAGGATTTGTGTTTGATATTTCTCGATGCGTGTGCAATCAACAATTTAAATACAAAACAATCTTCAACGGTATTCCAGCGAATGACCATGAGAAGAGAGAGAGAGAGAGAGGGAGAGAGAGAGAGAGAGAGAGAGAGAGAGAGAGAGAGAGAGAGAGAGAGAGAGAGAGAGAGAGAGAGAGAAATTAATAATCGGCGGGTGTACCTTCTTCCTATTCACTCGTAGCATGGAACCAGGACATACCATTCGTGTGAATTATTCCCCCCTTTGGTCCTTTTCCCCTCCCTTTCCTCCCTCCCCCCCCCCCCCCCCTCTTGTGTCACTCGGCGCCGTCGGTAGGAAGTCCGGATTAAGCACCCCCCCCTTGCCCCCCACCCCTCCTCCTCTCCTCACTTCTAAGCTGACCCTAAAGCGTGACCCCCCACCCCGCCCTCCTGTCTCCCTCCCTCCCACTCCCTCCCTCCCTCCCTCCCCCTCTTACCTGCCAGTCTCCCTACCCCCTCCCTCCCCTCCCTCTCGCTCTCTCTCCCAAAGCCCCCCACACGACCTTCCAGCTCACCCTCCCCTTATGACCTCCCTCCCTCGCCCCCCCCCTCACATCCCAACAAAATGGCGGCCTCCACAACCACGTGGACGCTCCTAGTCGAGGCAGAAGGAGTGGCGGGAAAACAGCTGTTGTGTGAAATAACCGGGAAAAAGGTGTCCGGTGTCCTTCTATTTCGTAATGCTTGTTGGAGAGATTCGTGATAAAACGTCTTTTCGATATTATGAAGTTTAACCCTTAGTTTTGAGAGAG
Organism: Penaeus monodon; assembly: GCF_015228065.2. Lineage (NCBI taxonomy): Eukaryota > Metazoa > Arthropoda > Malacostraca > Decapoda > Penaeidae > Penaeus > Penaeus monodon. The sequence goes on along the minus strand of NC_051394.1, from coordinate 5,751,782 downwards.
ATGTGATGCTCGTTTTCGCTTTACAAATTCAGGCCGATTTATGAAACGACACAAATCAGTGAAAATGACCCCCCCCCACCCGGTTTCTGTCCCTGTAGTTACGTAGGGGTGGGTGATTTATGACATGAAAAAATATATGTCATCGTCATAAATATCCTGTACTGACAGATTGGTGATATTTCTAAGTAATCTAACGAGTGTTTTTTTTCTCTCTCTTTTATTTTCTTTCTTTTTTAAATCCCCGAGTCAAGGAGTTTATTCATAAGGATAGAGATTATGTGTTTTTTTATTGTTATGCGAATGAATAACCAATGTTTTTCTTTCTTTCCAGGTATACAAAACGGATGAGCGTGTTTCCAGATGGTCCCCTTTAGTGAGTAAAATGACACACACACACACACACACACACACACACACACACACACACACACACACACACACACACACACACACACACACACACACCACACACACACACACACACACACACACACACACACACACACACACACACCTCCCCTCCACATACACATTCACACACATACCTCCCCCACACACAAACACGCACATACACACACACCCTTACATACGTACCCACACAAACCCATACACACACAAGCGCACGCCCACACGCCCAAGCACACACACCTCATAATAAAATACTTTCAAGCTTTCTTCCCATCTTCGTCTCTTCTATCAAGAGAAGATGCGGGATTAATCCATAATACAAGTTTTGCCTTGTGGGGAGGAGAGGGAGAGGGAGAGGGAAAAGGTAAGGGAGGAGGGAGAGGGAGAAGGTAAGGGAGGGAGGGAGAAGGTAAGGGAGAGGGAGAAGGTACGGGAGAGAGAGAGGGAAAGGGAAAGAGAGAGGGAAAGGGAAAGAGAGAGGGAGAGGATAAGGGAAGGGTAAGGCTTAGGGTAAGGGAGAGGGAGAGAGTATAAAATATAAAAACCCTTGTAAGGGGAAAAGGAGAGAGAGAGAGAGAGAGAGAGAGAGAGAGAGAGAGAGAGAGAGAGAGAGAGAGAGAGAGAGAGAAGGAGAGGGGAAGAGAGAGAGAGGGAGAGAGAGAGAGAGAGAGAAGACGAGAGAGAGAGGATGAAAAGGAATTTCTCGCGTTCATTTCCTGCAATCCTTTTGATAAGTGAAAGGAATGTGTGAGAGGAATTTTATCACATTTATTTACTGCTATTCTTATTTTTGAAAATAGTTGCTGATAATATTGCTATGAAATTGTTGCTAAAGTTGCTCTTTGAGGGGGATTTATGGAAGTCATTGCAGTTGCAAGGCCATGTCCAGTGTTCAGTATTGAGATTGGTTTGCATAATCAAAAGGCAGAGTGTAGGAGGGGAGAGGTGAGGGGAGAGAGAGGGAGAGGGAGAGGAGAGAGGGGAGAGAGAGAGAGAGGGAGAGAGAGAGAGAGGGAGAGAGAGAGAGAGGGAGAGAGAGAGAGAGGGAGAGAGAGAGAGGAGAGAGAGGAGAGGGAGAGAGAGAGAGGGAGGAGAGAGAGAGAGAGAGGAGGGAGGAGAGAGAGATGAGGGAGAGGAGAGAGAGAGAGAGAGAGAGAGAGAGAGAGCTAGTTCAGGTTTCGCAGACCACACAGCGAGACCATATATCCCTGACGCAATATTCCTTCCAACTACGTGCGTGTAGCGATTTCTTCTTCTCTTCCTCTTTCTCTTCTTCTTCCTCCTTTTTCTCTTCCTTTTCCTCCTCTCTCTCTCTCTCTCTCTCTACTCATCCCCTCCTTTCTTTCCTCCTTCACAACCACTTCACCATATTTACTCCCTCCATCTCCATCTCCCTCCTTCCCTCCACCCCCCCAAAAAAATGAAATACGGTCTTTAAAGAATAATATTAAACGTAAAAAAAAAAAACAAGGAGAGGGAAAAATGGAACTCTTCATATTTCCCATTCCGTCAGCTCCCTCCTTCGCCATTATGAGCCATTCCAGGCCGGTCTGCTCTTAGTGGGCAGGCACGCTGGAGTGGGAGTCTGAAAGTCCTCAATACAATTCGGTTGCGATGAGCATTGTTAGGCCCAGCCTCGACACGCGGCAATGGGGTCCCGCTGATCAATAGATTGAGGAAGGGACGGGAGGAGGGACAGGGGGAGGGTAAGGCAGAGGGGGAGGGGTAGGGATTGGGAGAGGGGGAGGGATCAGGGATAGGGAGGGTTAGGGAGAGGGGGAGGAATAGGAGGAGGGTATTGAGGGAAACGGGGAGGGATCAGGGACAAGGGGAGAGATCAGGGATAGAGGCAGGGAGGGGCACGAGGACGGGAGTGGGCTGAGGGATAGGGGGAGGGACGGGATCAGAAATAAGGGAAGAGAAAGGGACAAAGGATAGGTAGGCTACGTTCTACGGCCTCCCCTCTACCCTCCATCTCGTCCTCCACCTTTTTGCCCGTCTTTCCCTCCCTTTATCCTACTCTCCCTCCCCCCCCCCCCCTTCCCTCGTTCTTTCTTTACTCTCCCTCTCCCCCATCCGCGCTACCGGACCTCACCCCCCCCCCCACCACGTCATAAAAGTAAAGAAAGAAAGAGCAGAGACACAGGGACGAAAAAAAACATCCCGTGAACAAGCCAATTTGCTTAAACTCTTCTTCTTTGTCACCTTTTTTTCCCTCTTCGTTTCGCCTCTTTCGTTGTTCTCATTCTCATTCTCATTCTCTCTCTCTCTCTCTCTCTCTCTCTCTCTCTCTCTCTCTCTCTCTCTCTCTCTCTCTCTCTCTCTCTCTCTCTCTCTCTCTCTCGAAACCGTACATTAGAAGCCTATTTTAAGTGTAAAGAAATAACTTAAAAATCGAACAAATGGTTTCGAACTAATGACCAAGTATAGGAGTTAAAAAGGGGGGGCATCCATTAACACAGGAACAGCCTCTTAGCCGGGGAAATGCGGGTGAGTGTAAAGGCTAAGTGTCGAAATGAAAATGCACTGGATATTGTTGTGGAAATGGTAGTTGTGAGGTGGATGTTTGGTTCCTCCTTAACCCCCCCTCCTCCTCCGCCTCTTTGTCCTTATTTTTCATCTCCTCCTCCCCCTCCTCCATCTCCTCATCCCATCCCACTCCTCCCTCCTCCCTCTCCCCCCCTCCTCCCCTAAGCCGGACCCTCCTTCTGTGAGCGCATCCAAGCGTTAATCCCCGGTAATGCAAAATAGGGGAGTAATTTTAAATTGAGTTTTCACTCCCTTTCCCTCGGCCAATTTCTCCGGCCCAATAAAGCACGAGGCGGCGTCGAGCTTAGCTTGATCATCGCCTGAGAGGGTTTTCCATCCGAACGTTGTCAGAAATGAACAATGGCGCTCTACTTGCTCCTCCTTTTTACGGCTGGCTTTGTGATCTGGAATTGTAGCTTTGTCACCCTTCGTCCTCTTCCTCTCCTCCAAAGTTCTCTCTTCCCTCCCCCCTCTCTTTAACCCCCTATTCCCCTCTCCCCCCTTCCCTTTATCCCTCCGCCACCACCCCTCCCTCATTACCTCCTCCCTAGCTCGGCATATTTGCAGAATTAATCTGTTTCGTTCCCTTAACTAGATTGCAACCGGAGATCTCAACACGAATAATGCAAAGGCCGAGTTTTAAAGCTGGCAGGACTGGCTGTATGGATGAAAAATGCATGACAGTGTGTTAGGGCGCCGACTCCCTACTCTTCGGTCTACGGTTGTTGTTCGATGGTTGCTGTTTACGCCTTGGGTATGCGTGTTAGTGTGGCGGCCGCGGGTTAGGGATAATGCACGCTAATCCGGGAAAGGAGGAGGGACAAAGAATCGGGGGGTTGGGGATGGTAATGGTGGCGGGAATGGGGAAGGGATGGTGGCGGGAAATGGGGAAGGGATGGTGGCGGGAAATGGGGAAGAGGAAAGCGTGTGTGGGGGGGGGGAGGTAATGGTTGGCGGAAAAAAGGAAGGAGTGAGGAACTTGGATGGAAAGAGAGAGGGAGTGTGGAGTGAGAAAGAGATAGATAGGAAAAGTGAGGAGGATTAGGGAGACGAAGAAGGAATGGTAGGAGTAAGGAAATAAGGAAGAGGCAAGGAAAGGAGCGGAGGAAGAGTGCACAGAGAAAGGAGAATAAGGAAAGAAAAAAAACGAAAAGGAAGAGGAGAGAGGGGGGGGGGGGGCGAGCCGTCGAAACAGAGCGCCGTTGCTAAATCATTCTCTATAATACAAAGTACTGCAATTTTCTGTGAAAGTTTACTTATCTATTGGAGACGCTCGTTGATGCCTCATCACAGTTCAACGTTTTTTGCCTTGTTTTTATTCATATTTTCTTTCCTGTGCGTCCTTTGTTCTTGTGAAGTTTCTAAACAATGGATTATTAGACCAAAGATTCCACCAAGACTGTTGCAATTAACCTAATTTTCTCTCAATTACCCATTCATGAATACTCCCAAGATATCAACTACAATAGTGAAATTAATAATAATGAATAATAAAATCAAATAGAAGATACACAGTGGTGGAACGTAATGGCTTGCATAATAAAATAAAAAAGAATATCTTTTACGATCGTGAAATTTAATAACTTGTATATTAAAATCAAATTCAAAACAAACTACAATAAGTGAAAGTTTTTTTGACACATAATAAAACATATTCTACAGTTGTGGAACTTAATAACACATATAATTTGAATCCAAACTCAGTTATCAACTACAATAGAGGAATCTCATAACACGTGTCATAAAATCGAGCAGATAATCAACACACAACGGAGGAATTTACAATAAAATCGATCGTTAGTGAAAACGACATCGTCTTGCGTGAGGTCAGGCACACCCGCATCGGAAGGCGCCGTTCAGTACACTGCCGTTCTCTTGAATAAACATGACCTTAAGGAAAGCAACACATTCGGTGAGTTTAAACTTGGTAATGCAATGGCAAGCCGTGACTGAGCAACTTTTTTTTTTTTTTGAGGGGGGTGGGGTGATGAGATCTTTGTGTGTGTGTGTGTGTGTGTGTGTGTGTGTGTGTGTGTGTGTGTGTGTGTGTGTGTGTGTGTGTGTGGTGTGTGTGTGTGTGTGTGTGTTTGTGTGTGAGTGAGTGAGTGAGTGAGTGAGTGTGTATGTGTGTGTGAGCTGATGGGGCCGAGCGCATTGACACCGCGGAAATGACTGTCGTGACCAATTACAAAATCCGGCGCAAGTTTGTGACGTCATTCAGCTGTTTCGAAGACAATTGCATTTGTGAGGGAGGAGGAGGAGGAGGGGTGGAGGATTAGGATGGAGGAGGAGGAGGAGGAGGAGGAGGAGGAGGAGGAGGAAGAGAGGAGGAGGAGGAAGAAGGAGGAAGGAGGAATAAGGAAGAAAAGGGAGGAGGAAGGAAGAAGGGAATAAGGGAGGAGGAATGAAGAGGAAGAGGAGACAGAGGAAGAGTGAGAGGGAGAGGAAGAGGAAGAAAAGAGGGAGCCACAGGGGAGGTTTAGCCAATAAATGCATTACAGGATACTAAAGACATGTAAAGGGATAAATACGCTCCTATTTTTAGAAGGTATTGTGGAAAGTTACTTAGCGTGATTCCGACCGGCGCTCGCTCATTCTCGCCGAGTGATCCTAGAATGAAAGGAGGGGGGAGGGGAGGGGTAGGGGTTGGGACATAGGGGAGGGGAGGGGAGGGCCTTCCTTCAGGAGTTTCAGACGAGAAGAATGGGGGGAGGGGCGGGCGAGGGGTCTTCCTTCAGGAGTCTCAGACGAGAAGATGGGGGGGGGGAGGCGGGGGGACTCATCCTTCAGGAATTTCAGAGGAGTCGCCGAGGTTTCAGGCAAATATTTCCCTGCATTGAGTTCAGCGTTCAAGCCAACGCAAGGACACACGTTCAGGAAACCATTGGTTGTTCCAACGATCGCCCATTAGTCGACGCTGAAGAAGAAAAAAAAGAAAAGAAAAGAGAAAAAAAAAACGTTTCTTTTGTGCCTTGATGACGTTGACGACGTTTGTGTGACGCAGCTAATTTGACACTCGTTTGCGCGAGAATTTTTTTAAAAATCACTTTGGGTATTCCATCTCGAAACGTTGCCTCTTTTTTTTCTTTTCTTTCCTTCATTTTTTCTTTTCTTTTTTAAGAATTGGTCCCCGCCTGCGCTGCTCACGCGTGTAAAAATCGTCATTTCTATCTCCCGTAATTGGACTGTGTGTGTGTATGTGTGTGTGTGTATATGTATATATATATATATATATATATATATATATATATATATATATATATATATATATATATCTTTTAACACGCAAGAGTTAAGAGTTAAGCCGTAAAAGGTTCAGTCGCTTGTTGTTAAAGCATGAAGTGTGATTCAGATCGATTCTTAATTCCATTGTAGAGTCTATTGTTAACCTAATCCACCGTGGGCATGATTTTTTTTTCTTTTTTTTTTCTTTTCTTTCTCTCTTTTAACTCGTCGAAAATTACGTTCGCTCGACGGTTTATGACGAGAGACAATGAGGTAATTACACGAGAGTGAAATCCCGGGGCTGTGAATGGCCCCCTCCCCCCAAAAAAGAAAGAAAAAAAAAGTGATTCGTGACTGTATTATCGTTCCATTAAGCTTATCATCTTATTATCAAAAAAAGATAAAGCAATGAAGGATAAATAAATAAATAAATTATAAAAAAATCAGCCACATTCAGCAACACCGAAGCTTGAGATAATTGCGTCATTCAAAATAAATAATCTATAAATATCTCTCCCTCCGCCTCCCTCCCCCCTCCCCCCTCACCCCCCCTCCTCTGTTTTTAATCTTGTAATTGTTATCTGGGCTTTCATAGCTGTCAGTGTGGCCCAGTCAGCGAAGGGAGGGGAAGTAGAGAGTGAAAAGAGAGGGGGAGAGAGAAAGAGAGAGAGACCAAAAAAGAGAGAGGAATGAAAGGGGAAGGTAGGGGAAAAAAATTAAGAAAGGAAAAATAAGGAGAAGGGAAGAGAATGGGAAGGAGGGTGGGTGGGGAAGGGGGGAGGGGGAAGGGGGTAGGCAGGTGCTGACAGCAAGATTGAATAGACTGGATTCGAGTGGACAGAGAAGAAGAAAGGCAGAGCTTAAGAGAGAGAAATAGGAGGGACTTGGATGGAGCAAAAAAAAATCCCTATATATCTTTTAAGGGGGAAAGGACAATTTTCAGAGGCTTTTCGTAAGGGATCGGAAGCTTTCCCATTGATTTTAGTGGGCGGAGTTAGAACTTCCTCGTTTCCGTCCATTTCCGCAAAATATCTGTCTGCCCTTCTCTCTCTCTCTCTCTCTCTCTCTCTCTCTCTCTCTTCTCTCTCTCTCTCTCTCCTCTCTCTCTCTCTCTCTCTCTCCTCTCTCTCTCTCTCTCTCTCTCCCCTTTACAAGTATAGGCCTATATGCTTATGCCTATTTATAAACATCCAATAATGAAGAAAATGCCAAGGTACAATACCCATTGTTTACAGCCAGCGGGGGTGAGGGGCAGGGCGTTCGAACGGCTCCCCCCCCCCCCCCGTCCCCGCTTTCCCCTGGCCACCGCCGCCGCCGAAATCACGTGACTAGATTCCTGCCATGCCATCGCGGTGTATCATTTCTCAGCGCATTTCTCCGGATTAAGACGCTTGTAATGTATGCACATAATTCATACGTGCAGCACAGCAGGTGGCGGCGGGCGGGGCGTGTGTCCCTGGCCTTGTAACCTTAACTCGCGCGTATGGACGCCGTCGGGGCCCTCGGCCATAATTAGTGGTGGTCGCGCCGCCGCGGGAGTGTTAATGCTCTTTGTCTCGTGACGTTCCGCCGACAGCGCCCGCGCCGAGGACGGTCGCTCTGCAGGGGACAGGCACTTCCTTACCCAGCGTCAGTCGGTGCGGAAAAGGCAGGAAGAAAGTAGAGAAAAAACAGAACGGAATGTTTGTTTTAAGATGTTTTTTCCGCTCTTTTTGTCGAGTGCCGCAGTAAAGCGCGGATTGAGCGTTATCGTGCAGCCGCCAGCTTGGCCAACGTAAACATCTTGCGTCATCGAAGTTGTTCGGTGACGTCACGCGGGAAACTTGGCCATCAAGGCCACACAGAGAAATGACTGTTTTGCACGGAGGCTCCGTTTAATGTGTTCGGCCATTAAGAGAGATAATCTGGTATAGCACATGATATAGACTGGGGGGAAGTCACCAAAATGGCGCGGCATTACTACCTCGTTCCCGGATATGCCGCGTTATTGTTCACTAATTTCAGGATGAAGGTGACAATATCCTGACATTATTTTCACTGGGCGAGGCTGCTGCCCGGCGCCGCGCCTGCGAGGGGCGTTCACCTGCAGCCCCTTCTGTTGGAGGCTTGAAAGGCGTCAGGTTCTGAGCGAACGGGCGGACAACCCTCGTCGGATGTCGCAACTGGATTGGTTTATAATTCTCTCACGCTCTCTCTCTCTCTCTCTCTCTCTCTCTCTCCCCTCTCTCTCTCTCTCTCTCTCTCTCTCTCTCTCTCTCTCTCTCTCTCTCTCTCTCTCTCTCTCTCTCTCCCCCCCTTCCCCCCCTCCCCCTCCCCTCCCCCCTCTCCCCTACCCTACCCCTACCCCTTTCCCTTCCACTCTTCCTCTCCCACTTCTTCCCTCCCCCTCTCCCTCCCTCCTCCCCTCCCCCTCCCTCTCCCTCTCCCTACCTCCCCCTCTCCCTCTCCCTCTCCCTATCCCTCCTCCCCCTCTCCCTCCCCTCCCCCTCTCCCTCCCCCTCCCCCTCTCCCCCTCTCCCTCAGCCGCCACCAAGCCCAGGAGCAGGCGAGGTGGGTTTGCAGAGCAGTCCCTGTTTACCGCCTCGGACAAAAGCCTTCTCAGGAACACCTTTTGAGAGAAGCATTACGCTTGTGTGTGTGTGTGTGTGTGTGTGTGTGTGTGTGTGTGTGTGTGTGTGTGTGTGTGTGTGTGTGTGTGTGTGTGTGTGTGTGTGTGTGTGTGTGTGTGTGTGTGTGTGTGTGTGTGTGTGTGTGTGTGTGTGTTTATGTGTTTATGCATGCCCTTGTGTGTCAGTCTGCTTGCTAGTTTGCTCGTATCTGTTTGTTTTTATGTGTGTCTGTCTATCTTTGCGTATGTATCAGCGCTTTCATATATTCTTTTTTTTTTTATACCAAAAACAAAAAAAACAAAACACGCAAGTCACCCCCCCAAAAAAAGAAAGAAATGCGAATCACCGGTACTCACCGCCTGAGCCACAAGACGAGAAAGCCAGCTCGACATACCTGGAAAAAAAAAGAGAAAACAAATTTAAGAAAAACTAATCTGCCTAATCCAGCTGATGTCAGGGGACTTCAGATCGTTAAGGAGGAACAGAAGGATCGTTTGGATTTACTACCTGGGAAGCAAATTCGTGTCCTTTGGGGATGTGTTGATCTTACGTGAGGAAATGATTGATAGCATTTTCCTTTTTTTTTCAATTTTTCTGTTATGTTTGTCTGTCCTTGATTGTTTGTTTATTTGATTGTTTGTCTGTTCGTTCTCACCCTCTTTCTGTTCTCTCTCTCTCTCTCTCTCTCTCTCTCTCTCTCTCTCTCTCTCTCTCTCTCTCTCTCTCTCTCTCTCTCTCTCTCTCTCTCTCTCTCTCTCTCTCTCTCTCTGACTCATTGCAAACACACCATTATGCAGGTGCGAATTTCTAGTGGTGTTGACATTTGATATTTTGATTTGACTGTAACGCTTGAAGTTATAAACACAGGCGGTGTATAAAGTAATATTAACTCTATATTAGTACCAAGAAAGGTGCAGTACAGCAAGGTATTCTAAGACAATAGAAAAAAAAATTGAGTCGGTTTTTTAAATTTGTTATTTGTTTTTTATAATTTTTTTTTATGTGTCAGTGGAGAACATTCGTAATCAGCGGTAGAAATGCAGCGGCGAGAAATAGCTTTCTTGATTTCTGTTTTCTCTCTTTTTGTTGCGTGTGTTTGCGAGGGGTTGAGTCAGCACGCAACAATTTTGACACCAGGCATCACTTAGAGGGCGTGTAACAGCGAGAGAGAGAAGGGGAGTTGGCGGGCGTGAGGGGGTGGTGAGGTGAGGGTGGGCGTCGTGGGGTGTGGGTGGGCGTGAGGGGGGGGGAGGGGGAGGGAGGTGAGGGGTTGCTACATGATGGATGAATGGCGTGATGTCATGCAGTTTTGTGTGGGACGATGCTAGCTTGCTTGTTTCGGGGAGACATGAGGCTGCGAGTTAGAAAAGGAACATGCACTCGCTCACGCATGGCAGCCGGCCTCGCACCCTCCCTTTCGCACAGTGATTAGATACTGGTGGAACCACGGACAGCCGAACAGACACACACGTGCATGGTTACACACACACGTCTCACACACACACACACACACACACACACACACACACACACACACACACACACACACACACACACACACACACACACACACACACACACACACACACACACACACACACACACACACACACACACACACACACACACACACACACACACACACTGCAAGGATAGATAAACCCAAACGAAAACAGTGACCGAATTAGCCCTCACAAAGAGTCGTCTGATCAGCCCCGCGCATTAAATGTTTACCCTCTGTAGTGAGCGTCCAGCCAGCCGCACACGGAGATGCGTACACGTGGCCGTATCGAATGTACATCGTGTGTTAAAAGCCGCGAGGCGTGCGAGATAAAGGCCGAAGGAGATGTAAATAAAACCGATAAATACGAAAGCATAAAACCCCGGCAAGTTGAGAAGCAAGAAGTGAAGCGGCAATGGAGGCAACGACGCGCGCCCTATCGTAGCGAAGTGTGGCGAGGCCCTTAATGTTGCACGGTAATGCTCCTGCACCTGCTGCCTTCTTAGTCACAGAGGCCGGCAGCTGCACGGGCGCCTCCCTCCAGGTGCTCGCTGCCACCGCCGCCGCCGCTCAGCTGCACGCCCGCACGCCCGGCGGTCTGCAGGCTACGAACGTGAGCCTGAATGCCCGATGCTTTCTATTTCTCTCGTCTTTCGTATTTAGTGGAAAAAAAACACAACGAAACGATTATAAAATGGATAATAAAATTAGGCTAAATTGACGTCTGTTTTGGCTGGATGAGACGGATTGTGGGATTTGTTACGGTAGAGTGACACGTGCGAGACACAGGAAAGACGGTTCGGTTCGTCTTGGCGGGAAACTGTCCGAGAAAGAAAAGGATGAAAGGTCAGTTTAAATCCAACAAAAAAAAGAGTGAGAAAATGAAACTTTTTTTTTAACCACAAACAATTCATCAACAAGAAATTTGAAAATAGACACCCGCAAATGAAACCTTACCGAAACTTCATTCAATCTCGAACGCACAATTCCCCGATCCATTTTTGCACGGCCGCTCCTATCCGGCCAAACCATCCGGGTATTTGCAGTTTGAAGCGAAATCAGGCTGTTGTCATGTTTCAGTGAGATCCCCTTCATGTGCGTCATTGTATACCTTACTTCATGGCACCTTTCTGTTAGCGTGAGATCATTGTCTCCTGCCAAGAGTTTGTCTCTCCATTGTTCTCTGGCCTTCCACGCTGAAATGTAGATCGCTGGTCCTCCTCCCTGCGCGTTGCCTTGCTCTCTCTCATTCTCCTCTCTCTCTCTCTTTCTCTCTCTCTCTTTCTCTCTCTCTCTCTCTCTCTCTCTCTCTCTCTCTCTCCTCTCTCTCTCTCTCTCTCTCTCTCTCTCTCTCTCTCTCTCTCATTCGATTATTCTCTTCCTCTTGTTCTTCCTCTTTCCTTAGTCACCCATTCGTCTCCTCTCGCTTTCTGATTAACCTCTCTCTCATTCTCTCTCTCTCTCTCATTCTCCTTATCTCTCTTTCATATTTTCGCTTTCCCATTCTCTCCCTCTCTCCTCTCCCCCCCCTTTTCTCCTTCTCGCCCACTCACCTCATCCCAGTGGAAATATTCATACAAGCTTCTCTTTCCCCCTCGTAGACACAAGCCCATGCATATGGCCGAGCCGATGAACCAGTGGGTTTAATGTAATGCATTTTCATCCAGGGCCTGAATTGCGGAATCGTGGAAGAGGTCTCGGTCTCAGGAGGAGAGCGATGAGGAGGGAGTGGGGGGAAGAGGAGAGACAGGGAGAAGGGATTTGGAAAGAGAGAGAGAGGGAGAGGGAGGGAGGGGGGAAGAGGGAGAGGGAGAGGGAGAGGGATGGAAAGAGAGAGAGAGGGAGAGGGAGGGAGGGGGAAAAGGGAGAGGGAGAGAAGGAGAGGTCAAAGGAGAAGGAAAGAGGGAGAAGACTGGAGGAAGGAGTTACTTTACAAAACACAGCTTCCCTTCAAGACTGCCATTAAGATTATGTTACAGAGATCGACTTGAAAGGAGAAGAGACAGGCACAGACAAACAAACAGTCAGCGAATATAACAGAATTTTTACTTCTCTTTAAGTAAAACAAGGAAGGCCGCTAAATCCCCCCACCCCCACCCCCCTTCCACGCGAGCAATAATAGCATCTCGTAGGTTAAAACTTTGCTGTTTATTCTCGTCGGGAGACTGAGCGGGGGGTCATGATAGGGGGAGGAGAGGGGGAGGGGCGAAGGGTTATATAAAGGGAGATAATTTCGCAAAAAGATTATGCGATTACTGTACTGTTCAGCGCAACAGGAATGAATCACGTTTTTAGCCGCGTTTCCACTTTCATCTTACCCAAAAAGCCACAACTGTAAGCGATGAATATACGGCACTTAAACCGCGCCTGGAGTGCCGCGCGGCCTCTCCTTATGAGCTGTAAATGAAATATATTTTCTGCAACGCCGCTCGCCTCGGCTTCCACGTTCTGTCTGCCTCGTCTACTTTATTTTTGTTTCCTGTACTTGGTATCTCTGTTGGCTTGTTTTGGTTTTATTTGGTTTCAGTCTCTTCCTTTTTTTGTCTGTCTCTCTTTTTCTCTTTCCATCATTTTTCTTCTTTTCGTCTTCCTACTTGTTCTCCCCCTCCTTCCTGCTCCCCCTCTTTCTTCTTCTTTTTCTTCTTCCTCCTCCCTCCTCCTTCTCCTCCTCCTCCTCCTCCTCCTCCTCCTCCTCCTCCTCCTCCTCCTCCTCCTCCTCCTCCTCCTCCTCCTCTTCTCCTTCCTCCTCCTCCTCCTCTTCTTCTTCCTCCTCTTCCCTCTTCTTCTCCTCCTCCTTCACTCCCTTCCGTTCTTCCCCCGCCCGTTCCTCGTCATCTCGTCAACTACACAATAACATCCACCTTTCACTTTCCTCCCGAGCCTCGGAACATCTTTCTTTCCTCACACTTCAGCGCTGCCCCCCCCTCCCCTTTCCCCTCCCCACTTTTCCCCTTCCTTCCTTACTCCCCTCTTCCTCCCCTCACCCCTCTCCCCTCTCCCCCCATGCACCTCGGCCTCGGCAACCTCCCCATCTCGAGCCGTGATGAGGCATCAGCAAAAAGATAGCTGTTCGAAAGTTTTTTTTTTTTTTTTTTTCCCTCACTCGTATAGCCGCCGGGTATTCTTCCTCCGCCTGATCTCCTTCCCCTCAGTTCTTCCTTCCTCTTCATCATTTCCATCTTTTTTTTTCTGTTTTTTTTTTTCTATTTTGTGTTCTTTGCCTTCCTCTCTTTTTCGTTGTTGTTGTTGTTGTTGTTGTTTTTTAATTAATATTATTATTATTATTATTATTATTATTATTATTATTATTATTATTCGTCTTTTTCTTATACTTTTTCTCCTTCTCCACCTCCTCGTTCTTCGTCTTCTGCTTCTTCTTCTTCTTCTTCTTCTTTTTCTTCTTCTTCTCCTTCTTCCTCTTCCTTCTCCTCCTCTTCCTCTTCCTCCTCTCAAGCGCAGAAGCATGGCCGCTTAAACTAATAAAAAGTGACACACGAGATCCATTGAAGTTTACCATCACCATAAATTCGATGAATATAATCATAAAAGAAACAGAGGAGAAAAAAAAGAAAAAAAAAGAGAAAAAAAAAATGTAATCTCTTGATACACGTAGGCATAGATCACATTAAATTGACATGATTTGGACTCTCTCTCGCCCCTTAAATCGGGATGATCACCTAATGAAACTGACGCAAGTGTCTAGGGGGCGATAACCTACGTAGCCTTTCATTAGGGACATGGACGGGAAATGGCAGGCGAGGTCGAATACATTTCCCTCGCATCGTTCGCCGTCTTTCCCTCTCTCTTTTGGTATCTGTGGCCCTTGTGGTTTACTTGTTTTGGGTATCTTTGAATCTTTTGCTCTCTCTCTCTCTTTCTGTCTCTGTCTCTGTCTCTCTCTCTCTCTCTCTCTCTCCCCCCTTTCTCCCTCTCCCCCCCCTCTCCCCCCTCCCTTCCCCCCCCTTCCTCCCCTCCCCTCTCCCTCTCCCTCTCCCCCCTATCCCTTCCCCTCCTCTCCTCTCCTCTTCCTCCTCACCCTCCCTCCCCCCCCCCCCCCCATGTGGTGCTCACGCGGTATTTGTATCACCCACTCAAACCATCCTCGGCAATGGTTCTCCGCTATTCTAGCTCCCTTTTTATAACATCTTGCCTCTTTTCCATCCCTTTTTATCCCTACTTTACCCTTATTATCTTATCTTTAACTCCCTAGCATTTTTTGTATTTTTTTGTGTGTTCTGCTTTTTTTTATGGCATTCTTATCTGTCTCATTAACATTCTCTCTCTCTCTCTCTCTCTCTTCCTCTCTCCTCTCCCTCTCTCCCCCTCTCTCCCTCTTCTCCTCTCTTGCACCTACCCTCCTCTCATCTTCTCTCCCTCTTCTCTCCCCTTCTCTCTCTCCTCTCCTCTCCTCTCCCTCTCGCCTTATCCCTCTCTCCTCTCTCTCTCCTCTCTCTCCCTCTCTCTCTCCCTCCTCCCTCTCCCTCCCTTCCCTCCCTCCCCCTGCCCTCCCTCTCTCGCCCTTTCCATGCGTGCTTTTCGGCTGAGCGATATCGTGACCTCTGACAAATTCCGGCCGATCTGTGAATTAGCGTGATTAATCTCTTTCGTGGAGGAATAGATCAAGGGGGGCGGTCCATCTCCTCTTCCATCTCTTTCTCTCTTTCTTTGTTTGTCTGTTTCTGTCGTTCTTTCTCGTTTTTTCGTTCTTTCTTTCTCTCTCTCTTTTTTTTCTCTTTCTCTTTCTTTCTCTTTCTTTCTCTTTCTCTTTCTCTTTTCTCTTCTCTCTCTCTCTCTCTCTCTCTCTCTCGTAGTCTCTCTCTCTCTTACCCTCGTTCTCCATCTCCCTCCCTCTTTCAATCTTTCCTTCCCTCTCCCTCTTCCTCTCGTCCTCTCTCTCTCCCTCTTCCTCTCGTCCTCTCCCTCTCCCTCTCCCTCTCCCTCTGCGTGCGAGTTCCACCGAATGTGCCAATGACCTGCGTTCCTTGGAAGAATGAGATTGATAAATAAATGTCAGAAATAAAGAAACTGTTCGTCTGTGTGCGTACGTGTGTGCGTGTCTAAGTTTCTGTCCGCCTATCCGTCCGTCTATCAAGTCTGTCTGTCCTTCCCCCCCCTCTCTCTCTTTCTCTCGTTGCCTCTCCCTTGTACACTAATCGTTCACTCGTTACCGTACGTCTTCGGGAAACATTATTAACCATTTAGGCCGCTTAGTTCGCTCGTTAGGAGGCTTCCGATCCCCCCCCCCCTCCATCACGTGACTCGCTCTCACACACACGCCATCTGCGATTCCCTTCTGTTATCGGACTTGCATTAACACTCTTGTAAGTTTCCTATCGTTATCTGTTCTCGTTTGGTTTGTGGGGTTATCTTCAAGGAGGTTATGTTATATTTCTTCTTTATCGTTCTTTA
>NC_051394.1:5728601-5731101 GCF_015228065.2 Penaeus monodon | reverse complement strand
TATTGTAAAGGTGAGGCGACGGAGGTTCTTAAGAGAAAGTCACACCAAGACTTAAAAAAAAGACGGGAAAAAAAGGGAAAAATACTGGTCTGGTAAATTCGTCGTCGAAATCTAGCAAAGTCATCGGCCACATTGCGATTTACCGTTGTCGATATTAACATGGATGCGCCTCAGTTTTATTTTATTTTATTATTTTTTTTCTAAGAGAGATTGCGTTTTCTTTGGTTGAGGAGAGAGAGAGGGAGAGGGAGAGAGAGAGGGAGAGGGAGAGGGAGAAAGAGAGAGGGAGAGAAACAGAGAGACAGAAAGAAACAGAGAGACAGAGAGAAACAGAGAAACGGAAAGAGAGAGAAAAATACAACATACTAATACGCCCCCAGAATTATCCCCCCCCCCCCAAAAAAAAAAAAAGAATAAAAAAAAAAATACAGAAAAGAGAAGTAAAAGAGGGGGAGACAGAAAGAGAAAGACAAGAGACAGAGAAAGAAACAGACCGAGGCCCAGAAACGCGAGCAGAGTGAAGTAGCAGGATCCTGGCCGAGTCCCAAGAGGGCGGTGAGGGAGCCTCCGCACCTTCCCTGCGTTACCGGGAAGGCGCAAGGTCGGAGGGGCGAGGGAGGGAGGGAGGGGCGAGGGGGTGAAAGGGAGGGAGGGAGGGAGGGGCGAGGGGGTGGAAGGGAGGAGGGAGGGAGGGGCGAGGGAGTGGAAGGGAGGGAGGGAGGGGCGAGGGAGTGGAAGGGAGAGAGAGGGGAAAGGAGGGAGGGAAGGGCGAGGGAGAGCGAGTGAGAGGAAGGGAGAGAGAAGGAAAGGGTGGAAGAGGGAGAAAGAAAGGGAGGGAGAGGTAGAAGGACAGGAAGAGCGAGAGGGAGAGGGAGAATTAGTCAAAAGGTACAGAGACAGGCAGACAGACATATAAAAAAATAGAATGTTAGGCAGAGACAGAGGGAGACAGACAGACGAGGACCGGCTAGGGACGTGAGAAGGGCGTGATGACAGTAAGATGATGACGGGCGTGATGACAGGGTAGATGCGTGTGTGAGTAGGGAATGGAGGTTGAGGTAGAGGTGGTGGGGTGGTGTAGGGGGGTTGGGGGTAAGGGGTCCACTCATACGAGGAACTGTTGACGTGATGTAAGGTTGATAAATGGTTCTGCTTATTGTCACACCGCCCACAACATCCCACCTCGGCCGCCACCCTTCCACGCCCTTTCTGCGTTCCTCCCTCCCTCTTTCCCTCCGCCCACCGCTTCTCTCCCTCCCTCCCTCCCTCCTCGCTCTCCCCCTCCCTCCCTCCCTCCCTCCCTCCTTCCCTCCCTCCCTCCCTCTTTCCCTCCGCCCACCGCTTCTCTCCCTCCCTCCCTCCCTCCCCCTCCCCCTCCCTCCCCCCCTCCCTCCCTCCTTCCCTCCACCCACCCACCCACTTAGCCTCAGGATCGCCATTCTTATGTGATGACCGAAGCAGGGTCATCCTCCTCTTCCCCCCCCCTTGCCCCCCCACACCCAACCTCCTCCTTCTCCATCCCCCGTCCCCCCCACCCCATCCAGGGTCATCCTCCCCCCCCCCCCCAACCTGGTCGACCCAAAGAGCATCCTCCGTGGCGTGAATCCGCTGTCCCGCCGCCACCCCGCCCCGCCGCCGCCGCCGCCACCCGCATACCCGCCGAGGCCCCGCTTGCCATCTGCCGCTTCGGGTACTAATGATTCTGCAATTTTTCCCCTAACTTTTCGGGTCGGGAGAAGACGAGCGAGGGAGGAGGAGGAGGAGGAGGAGGAGGAGGAGGAGGAGGAGGAGGAGGAGGAGGAGGAGGAGGAGGAGGAGGAGGAGGTGAGGGAGGAGGGGAGGTGGAGGATGGAGGGAGGTGGAGGTGGAGGAGGAGGTTGGAGGAGGGAGGAGGATGGAGGAGGAGGTGGAGGAGGTAAGAATAAGGATTTTAAAAAAAGGTCTGGGAAATGAATACTGCCCTGACACAGCCAAGACACACAAAAAAAGAAAGGAAACGAGACAGGCGACAGAAATACCGCGTCGACATATGTTCCCCCTCCCCCTCTCCCCCTCCCCCCTCCCCCTCCAGCTCCCTCCCCGACGCGTACACACGTGTGCATCCACACACAAAGTCCTTCCCCGCCCGAGGAGGCACACACACGTCGTGAGCCCCGCGTGCGGCGATTCCTCGGCGGCGAGATGAGCGTCGGCGGCGGCGGCGGCGGCGGCCCGTCACGTGAGATCGGCAGCGCGGCGCGACGGAGGAAGTGCGTGGTGTGTCGCGTGCCACAATAAAGAGGATGTGGCCCTCGCTTCCGGGTGTCGCGGCCATTGTTCTGCCGAAAGTGACATCCCGCCGCAGCGATACGCCTGCGGCCGCGAGGATAGGGAGGGCGAGGAACCGACGCGGCTGCGGGAGAAGCGGGCCGGGGGAAGCTACTCCTGAACGGCGGTTATTTCTGAATTGGTGGAGTTATTCCCGAATGCCTTAATTCACGCCCGTTTAACGTGAACCAAA
>NC_051394.1:5688601-5723601 GCF_015228065.2 Penaeus monodon | reverse complement strand
TTTTAGAAAATTTATTCGGGGGTAAATGGAATAGAAAAAAAAGAGTTGTAAGTAAAATGATGAAAAAAAAAATGCGACACGTGGATGAAATGTTGTTGAATAGAAATACGGATATTTTTTTCTTTTCTTTTTTTCTTTTTTTTGTAAAATCTGTATCACAACGGAATGGAGTCTCTACATCCCCCCCTCCCTCCTTCCTTTCCTCTCCCTCTTTCTCTTTTTCTCCCTCTCCCTCTCTTCTTTTTCTCTTTCCTTCTCTCTCTCTCTCTCTCTCTCTCTCTCTCTCTCTCTCTCTCTCTCTCTCTCAATTTGACAACTGCTTCCCATCATCATATGAGTGTTCTGTCATTAGTACACGTGACTATCATCCTCCCCATGCCAGGCCGTACATACAATCACCATTATTACTATGTGCAACGTTATTTCATTCACCTATTCATATTTTTTTCCCCCTTTTATTCTTAGAACTTTTATGCTTTTGTGGCCCTCACCGCCACCACTATGCTGCACGGTGTATTGTCCGGTTGCAAGAGAATGGTAAGAGGAGGTGGGGGAGGGATGGGGGAAAGAGGGGGGGAGGAGGAGGAGGAGGTCTGTTTCTCCATCGTAAAGCGACAAGAATGGGAACAACGCTGCAACAATGCAACGGCGTGTTGCTAAACAGCGCCCGAGCCACGACGGAACGGCGACAGCACCAACACCCATTGCAGTATCAGCAGTAATAAGAACAGCAACAGCAGCAACAGCATCAAGTAATAAAAACAGCCACGGATATCAAACCACTCTTGTTATTGCTCCGGTGTAATGGAATTTGGTTCAGCAGAATAAAAAGCAATCATTTTGACATCGGCGGTTGCAATGAATAAATATGATTGGGGGTTTTCACAGGCTATAAACTGTGTGTGGAAAACGCGACGTGTTACGAACGTGTTGATGACGTGTTGGTGGCGTGTTCGTGCCAGCTGAGTGACGTGTGCGTGTACGTGTGTATTCGGGATACGTATGCGCGGCTCTGTGTGTGTGTGTGTGTGTGTGTGTGTGTGTGTGTGTGTGTGTGTGTGTGTGTGTGTGTGTGTGTGTGTGTGGTGTGTGTGTGTGTGTGTGTGTGTGTTCGTGCGTGCGTGCGTGCGTGCGTGTGTGTGTGTGTGTGTGTGTGTGTGTGTGTGTGTGTGTGTGTGCGTGCGTGCGTGCGTGCGTGCGTGCGTGGTTGAGTGAGTGAGTGAGAGTGATGTGTGTGTGGCGTGCGTGCGTGCGCGTGACGTGCGTGCGTGCGTGGCGTGCCGTGTGGTGTGTGTGTTGGGTGTGTGCTGGTGTCTGGTGTGTGTGTATGTGGTGTGGTGTGTGTGGTGTGCGGCGACCGTGCGTGGTTCGCGTGTCACGTGCGTTGCGTGCTTCTGATGTGTATGGGTATAAGAGTGAAGTCGAGTCGAGTGAGTGACAAAAGGTGGAGCGTACATTGCGTAGTGTGGTCGGTATGAATGATTCGTCTAAGTGATGTGAATTGTGTGGGGTGATGTATATGTATGTGTAGTGTGTGGCAAGGGGGTAGTGTGTGGTGACTGTGGTGTTGGTGTGGATAGACTTGGTGTTGTGGGACATACACTGTGTGGGCGCTGTGCCAGTGTACGTTGGTATTATGTGTGTGTTAGCGATAGTCGATGGGTGTGTGTACTTGTGGTAAGAGAACTAAATGTAATTATGGATAGCATGCTAAAATTAATAATAAAAAAAAAAAAAAAAACAGAATCTATACTAAAAAGTGACATCAAAATCCGCTTGTCTTCGCCAAGGTTTAATGAGACATTTCCTTCTTCGCCTTTTAATTTTAAACCGCTACACCCCCCTCCTCTATCCCCCCTCCCCCTCCCCCCAATGGCCTCAGTCATAACCAGAAGATAAAACCGATAACACAATATAGACTCTAGGCCACCATCAAATTATGTGCACACACCATAACACACACACACACACACACAACACACACCCACACACACACACACACACACACCAAACACAAACACACACATTATATATATAGCTATGATATATAATATTATATATATATATATAATTTTATACTATGTATCTATATCTATGGCCTATAATCTATATCTATATCTATTATCTATTCTATTCTATAGTCTTCTATTTCTATATCATATATCTATATCTATATATATATATATTAACGGTATATAGCCTATATATATAATGTCTAATATAATATACTACATAATACATATATCATATACCTATATATATATATAGTTATATATTATATATTAATATATATATATATATATATATATTAACCTTCATTATAACGTTATCTAGTATGGTACAAGGTGATTACACTAATATAATTATTAATATATTATATAATGCGTGTACTGAGGGTGCAAGCAAATATATAGTAAAAGCAGTACCTGTTGTTTATGCGGGAGAATGAGTGTGTCGCGGGGAGATGGGGGTAGGGCGGAGGGCAGAGGGTGTGTTGTGAGTGGGAAGGACCCAGAGGGGTGGTGACTGGGGGGGAGGGGGGGGTATCCGACTGATGAGAAAAGTTTGGAAGGAATAAAGTCCGGTAAAAAGAGGAAAAGTGACGAATGAGGGAAATAGTGGAAACGACGATTGGAAAGGAAGTGAAGAAGAATGAGAAGGGAATTTATTTGATTTAATACGGGGGGGGAGGAGGGGGGAAAGGGGAGATTATACTCCATTTTCCTCTTTTTCTCTCGTCTTAATCTTATCGGTATTGTTTGTTTTATTACTCGCCTCTGGTTTCCTGTTCTCTCGTTCTTTAATTCCTCTTTCCTCCCCTTCTCTTTCTCTTTGCTAAATTTCCTCACGTCACTTTACTCTCCTCCACCCCCCCCCCCTTCTCTCTCTCTCTCTCTTTCCCCTTCCTCTTCTCCTCCTTCCCTCCGTCATCAATCTTCCCTCGCCCCCTTTTTCCCCTTCCCTCTCCCTTTTACCCTTGCCCCTCCTCTCCCTCTTCTCCTCCTCCTCTCTTCTTTCTCCGTCCCTCCTCCTCCTCCTCCTCCTCCTCCTCCCCCCCTGTTTCCTCCTCCTGAGGGGTCGGTGCGCGGTGCCTTCCTCCTCCTCCTCCTCCGTCCTACTCCTCCTCCTCCATCTTTCCTCCTCCTCCTCTTCTCCTTTCGTCCGTAACTCTTCGCATCCTCATTCTTCCTCTTCTCCTCTTCGTTCCGTCTTCCGCCTCTTCTTCTTCCTTCCTCGTCTTCTCCTCCTCTTCTTCTTCCTCCCTCTTCCTTCTTCCTCCTCTCTCTTCTTCCTCCTCTTCGTCTTCCCTCCTCCTTCCGTTCCTCTCCTCCTCTGACCCTCCTCCGCCGATCCCCCGTACTGACTCACCCCCCTACCCTGTGCATCTCTCCACTGTGTGACCGACCCATTCGCCTACTAGCCTCCCCCTCCTCCCTGGCAGACCCCGTACCGACCACGGCGATTAGGTCACCAAGCATCTCCTTTTAAATTAGCTTTTTGTTGTGTTACACCACCAAACTCCTCTTTGCATCTATTATCATTCCGACACTATTTCCTACGAACGACCTATCATTACTGAAGTTACAGAAAAGAGATGAAAGAAGATCGAGGAAAATCTGCTTACTCGCCGGTCGGAAGGAAGAAATATATCTTATTAAAGGTAAACTCTTCGTAAATTATGTTGCAAATTCTCCCGGGGGCGTAACGCATGCAATTGTTATGCAACACTTTGACGTGATGGATGTATCGGATTCTGACCCTTATGGCATGAATGAGTATTGCCCCCCCCCTCCCCTCCCCCCTCACTATAGTTGACGTCTATTATTAACACTTTATTTTCCGAAAACCGGACGGGTTAAAAATGTTGTCAGAGGGAATAGCGTTTGTGTTCGTAATATAGAATATCGAGAATTACTGTTATCAGACAGACAATATAGGTCTACTGCGTAATGGCTTTGATAAGGACCTGTGCAGTATGGGAGGTTTTTATGTGTTGTGTAATGATCAGACTAACACGATAATAAAGCCCGCGAATAAAGAAACGAAACGAAAGACGTGATCATAAGTATATGACCATTTGAAACTCCCCTACAAACCAAACGAAAAAAATTCTATTCACCCTTCGGAGCGCCACCCCTTAGCTCAGGGGCGGTCGCACCCGGGTGTCTAGAAAACGAATAACGAGATATAAGAGAGAGAGAGAGAAAAAAATGCATAGGTCATCGCTCCGAGCTTTGTGGTGAAGACTGCCCTGTCGATCTCCGGCATAACGCCCAAAAGACCGAAAGAAAGAAAACCCTAAACGTTGCGAGTCAGAAACAGTGAGCAGAAGAAATCCGGGTGTGGTCGAGATTCTAGGTAGAGGCTGGTTTAGAAAGGGGACAAAGATAAAGAGTAAAAAAAAAAGGGAAAAGAAAAGACAGTAAGTAATTCGGAGGAAAGAGAAGGTAAGGGAAGACAGATTGAAGAGAGAGAGAGAGAGAGAGAGAGAGAGAGAGAGAGAGAGAGAGAGAGAGAGAGAGAGAGAGAGAGAGAGAGAGAGAGAGAGAGAGAGAGAGAGAGAAGGATAGGGGGAAGAAGAGAAAGAGAAAAGAAACTTGAAGGAGAGAAAAAGCTTGAACGCATCGGCACGGGCGGGTTGAAGAGGCAGGCGGTCGGGGGAAAAAATCACTCTTGCTTCTTTTGAAGATTTCTTGATTTATTCTACGGTTTGTTAAATATTTTTTCTTTCCTTTTCCTTCGTCATTTTCGTTTTTTTTTTTTTTTCGTTCGTTTTCTTCTACTACGGATTACAGAACGAAAGAAGAGGGAGATGAAACGATAAAAGGAAAGAAAGATAAAGAAGGAATAAAGAGAGAGAAGACAGGAGTGAGCGAGGAGAGAGGAGCAGAGATAGAGAGAGAGAAAGAGAGAGAGAGAGGAGAGATAAGTTAGAGAAAGAGAATAAGAGAGAGAGAGAGAATGAACGCGTCTTGCCGGAATTAGGAGAAAGCGTTTAAAAATACCGCAACATAGGACAACAGAAGTCCCAAAATAAGACCCAAGAAACATGCCAGATAACTCAAGCATAAAAGAGAAGAAAACTCAGACCAACCGACCTCGCTGCCCTTCCTCTCCTCGCCTCTTTCTCTCTCTCTCTCTCTCTCTCCTTCTCTCTCTCTCTCTCTCTTCTCTCTCTCGAACTCTCTCTCATCTCTATTCCTCATCTCTCTCTCTCTCTCTCTCTCCTGTCTCTCTTTCTCTCTCTCTCTCTCTCTCTCTCCTCTCTCTCTCTCTCTCATCGTTCTCCCTGTATTTTTTTTTATCATGTCTGCTCCTTTAAGAACTACCTAATTTTCGTTTCTTCCCTCCCGCTTTCCCTCTCCCTCTTTCCCTCCCTCCCTCCCCCCTCTACTTCTTTCTCTCCCCCCTCCCTCCTTCCCTCCCTTCTTTACCACCTCCCTTCTTCCCTCCTTCTCCCTCCTTCCCCCTCCTTTTCCTCCCTTCTTCCCTCCTTCTCCCTCCCTCCTTCCCTCCCTCCCTCCGCCAACCTTTCTCGAGCTGTATACAAGGTGCAGAAGGTCAAGACAAAAGGAAAAACTCTCAAGGTACGCAAGTTTAGAAGAGAAAAAAAAAATCCTCTTTAAACCGCAGCTTCTGGACCACAGTCGGAGAGGGAGGAGAAGGGAGGAGGGAGAAAGGAGAAAGGAGAAGGGAGGAGGGAGAAAGGAGAAAGGAGAAGGGAGGAAAGAGGAAGAAGGAGGATGGAGGAGGGAAAGAGAGGAAAAGGATGAGGGAGGAGGAGGGAAACAGAGGAGAAGCAGGAAGGAGAAAGGAGGAGGAGGAGAGAAAGAGATGGCGAACAAAGAATGAATGAATAGAAAGAGAGGAAGGAAAGGCGTAATTTGGGGAAGTCCAGGTGGGATAAAGGAAAAAAAGGAGTATGAAAGACGAAATGAAAGAAGCATTGTGAAAAAAGAAGAAATGAAGGAAATCAATAAACATCGGAAGGAGGAAATACAACGAAAAGAAAAAAACGAAGAAGGAGAGGAGAGAAGTGAATAAAAAGGAAACGTAAGAAATAGTAAAGGAGTTAGAGCCACACAAGGGAAAATAGAGAGGAAACCCCACGGGTAGAAAAGAGAGAAAGGGAGAAAAAAGAAAGAGACGAAGAAGAAATAGAAAGAAAACCAAATACAGAATCAGACAGAAAACGAAAAACAACACAACAACAAAACGCAGAGAACAGACCAGACGAAAAAGGGGAGGGGGAGGGGGAGGGGGGAATGAGAAATAGAATGGGAAGGGGAGGTCGGAAGGGGGGGAGGGGGGGGGAATGAAACAAGAAACAGCAGCAAAAGAAGACGAGCCGGTGTTAGTCCCGTAAGAGTATATTGTAATTGAATAACTGCAAGAACAGTTGTATGGTGACGAAGGAAGCGCAGCGGTCCTTTGCGCGTGTGCCGGGCGTTCTACGTCAGAGGGGGAGAGGGAGAGGGGAAGGGAGGGAGAGGGGAAGGGAAAGGGAGGGAGAGAGGGAGAGGGAGAGGGGAATAGAGGGAGAGAGAGAGAGAGAGAGGGAGGAAAAGAAAGAAAGAGGAACAGACATAGACAGAAACAGAGAGAGACATCGAAAAAAAAAAAAAAAAAAACGAAAGAGAGAGATCGAAAAGACAAGAGACAACAGAGAGAGGCTGAAAAGTCGCTAAGGCAGCAGAAAGAACGAGGAGCCGAAAGAGCGCATGAAACGACAGAAGAGAGAAGGCATGAGACGTCCAGCACATTAATTATGTTGTTGGATTCGGGTACAAGTTGTCCCGGAGAGGAAGTGGTCTAAGAGGTAAATCTGCAGACGAGAGTTGTGTTGGGTGTTTCCGGTACGTGTATTTCGTGTAACTTTTTCTTTCTCTCTCTCTCTCTCTCTCTCTCTCTCTCTCTCTCTCTCCCCCCCTCTCTTCTCTCCTCTCTCTCTCCTCGTCTTCTTCTTCTTCTTCTTTTTTATTTATTTTCCTATTTTTTTTTTTTTTTTTTTTTTTTTTTTTTTTTTTTGAGAGTCGTCGGGTTAACACTTCATTTTTTTTTTCTCTCTCTCTCTGTCTTATTCTCTCTGTGTCTGTCTCTGTCTCTCTCACTCTCTCTCTCTCTCTCTCCTCCTCTCTCTCACTCTCAACTCCTCACGCCTCACTCTCACTCTCACGCATCACTTCTCTCTCTCCTTCCTCTCTCATCTACTCTCTCTCTCATCTTCCTCTCTCTTCTCTTCTAGTCGTCCTTCCCTCCTTGCTTCCCTGGAGTCTAGGCATAATAACAAACTCTAATTTCGTGAGAGAAGCAAATTAATTAGGAAGGCGTCGCGGGCCCACTTGTTGAGGAGGAACAAGAAGGAGGCTTTGAAACACACGCACATACACACACATACACACGCACATACACGCGCACACGCACATACATACACGCACGCACACAAACAAAACAAAAAAAAAAGAAAAAAAAAAACAATCTCATCTCTCCCTCCTTTCCGACTCTCTCTCTCACCTCATTCTTTTTTCTTTATTCCCTCTTCCCCCATGCAATTCTCGCTTTCCCCCCCCTCTCTACCACCCCCTTTGCTTGCGCCAACGTAACTTTCACATTCCTCCTCCGATGCTCTCTCTCCGCGCCTCCATATCTCTCTCTCTCCTCCCCTCTCATCATCTCATCCCTACATCTGTCGCCTCTCTCTCCTCTTACTCTATGTCTCTCGGTGTTCGTCATCTCTCCTCTCACTTTTCCTCTGCTCTCGTCTCTCGTTCATCTCTCTCTCGCTCGGCGCTGCCCCGCTCGCCCCCCCCCCCACCCGCTCCCGCAAGGAGTTGCTCACGAGTTGCACGGGCCGTCTTTGGCGGAAAATGGGTGTGTGTGAGCCATGATTGCTATGTGGCCCAGGCAGAGGGAGGGGACGAGCGGTCACCTATCAAGGGGCAAAGCGGCGTGGTGTTAGCGGTGGTGGTGCAAAGGTTTGCATAAAGAGACGGCACGAGCCGGTGGTGTCGGCAGAAACACTTTGGTGGGATGCCAAGCCGAGGGAGGGGGTGTGGCGGCGGCGGCGGTAGCGGCGGCGGCGGTGGTAGTAGCGGTGGATGCGAGTAGCGGCGGAGTTTTGCGTTTTTGATTCTCTCTGTCTCTGTCTGTCTCTCTCTCTCTCTCTCTCTTTCTCTCTCTCTATCTCTCTCTCTCTCTCCTCTCCTCTCTCCTCTCTCTCCCTCGCTCTCCCCTCTCCCTCTCTCTCCCTCCCCCTCCCCCTCCCCTCCCGCTCCCCCTCCTCCCCCTCCCCCTCTCCCTCTCTCCCTCTCTCCCTCCCTTCCTCTCCCCCTCCTTCCCTGTCTCTCTCTCTCTCTCGCAGAAACAGATGAAGACATGCAAATTTAACAAGAAAAATTCAGGAATGAACATTATTCTCACATTGCCTCCAAAGAAATCGACTTGTTGATGAACCCAGAATGGCAAGGTTCAATTTGTAATATGAAATTTTTTGAAATTACTGTTTTTTTTTCTTTTCTTTTCTTTTTTTTCTTTCTTTTAGGAATTATGAGACGGCGAGCTTAGGGCGCGAGGCTCTTCTCCCTTCGAAATCTTTTAAAATATATATAAATAGAAGTATAAACGTGACTAATTTCTTCCTTTCCGCAACACTACAATATTTTTTCTTTATTTCTTTTAAGTGCTATGTAATTCTCCCCCCCCCCACCCCAGAGATTTTGAAATAATGAAAGAAATACGAAAAAACTTTTTTATTTTTTTTAATTTTTTTTGTGCGTGATTTTAAAAGCGAAGTAACGACCATCATATAAAGAATCGCCCCTCTTTTCCGCTTTTTCCCTCTCCCCTCTTCTCCTTCTCCCCTCTCCCACCCTCATGCCGCCTCATCTTTTTCCCTTCTTTCTTCCTTCTCCCCTCTCGGCTCTCACTGTCTCCTCTTCCTCCCCCTCTCCCTATCCTTCTTTACCTCTCCCCAACCTCCGTCTCCTTTCACTCCCCTCTCCCCACCCTCTTATCTCCCTCCTCTCCCCCTCTCCCTCCCCACCCCTCCTCTCTCTCTGTTTCTCTCTCTCCCTCTCCCTACCCCTCTCCTTCTCCCCTCTCTCCCACCCTCTCCCTTCTCCCCTCCCCTCTCCCCTCTCCACACCCCCTTCTCCTATGATCCTATGGCGTGCAATGGGCTTGTTATTGTTACGCTCTGCTCTTTTCATCTGCATCGACGTGGAAGCCCATTAAGGGGTAACAAGGGAGAAATATCAGTAAAACCAAGACAGTGATGAAAGGACAAAAAAAAAGAAAAAAAAAAAGAAAAGAAAAATGAAAAGACATTGAAAAGAAAGATCTTTCTATATCAATCTTCCAGGTTCGGTTTCTTGTCCCTCCCCTCCTCTTCTTCTTCTTTTCTTTTTGTTGTTGTTCTGTTGTTGTTTTTGTTGTTCTTGTTCTTCTCCTTTTTCATCTTCTCCTTCTTTCTTCTTCTTCTTCTTCTGCTCCTCCTCCTCCTTCTTCTTCTCCTCCTTCTTCTTCTCCTCCTCCTCTCCTCCTCCTCCTTCTTCTTCTTCTTCTTCTTCTTCTTCTTCTTCTTCTTCTTCTTCTTCTTCTTCTTCTTCTTCTTCTTCTCCTCCTCCTCCTCCTCCTCCCCTCTCCCCTCTTGCTATCCTCCAATCTCCTCCTCTTCACTTTTATCTCCCATTCTTCTCCCCCCCTCCTTTCCTTCCTCCCCACATCCTTCCTTTCATCCCATTCTGCTTTCTCCTCCTTCGTTTTTCTTATCATCCATTTTTTATTATTATTATTATTATCATCATTTACCTTTATTACTCTGCGATGCAAAACGGGTCCCTACGCCCCCCTTCTGACCGACGAACCGCAACGCAACTATTTTCCTACGCGGTTCTAACGAGTGCACAGAGGAACTACAATCGCTTAAAAAGGAGGAAAGTGAAGCCATTAGCACGTGAAGCCAGTGATTAAACTAATCCCCTTGACAGTGTGCCAGAGAGGGAGAGAGGGAGAGAGGGAGGGGGGGAGAGAGAGGAGGAAAAGGGATAGGAGGGAGAGAGAGAAGGTGAAGGATAAGGAGTAGGATGGGAAGAGAAAGAGACAGATAGACAGACAGATACACACACACAGACAGAAACAAACAAACATACATAAGCAGTCACCGACTCACGGACAGACAAGAACATAAACAGAGCAAAGGATAGGAAGGAGGGATGAACCTGTGTGTGGGGAGGGAGGTGGGTGTGGGGGGGAGGGGAGCAGAGTATGTGGGATTGAATGCCTCGGTTCAATCGGGAATCCCACAAATCTCTCCCGAAAGGCATTCTGCGCACTTCGCTTGTCTTTCTTTTTTTTTCCTTCTTCTTTTTTCCGACGCCGGGATTTGCTTATAGCATTCGCGGCTCGGTTGTTTGTAGTTGTGCTCAGCCCCGTGAGAAACTTGACTTGTTGTTGTTGTTGATTTGTTTTTTGTTTTTGCGTGGGGAAGTTTGTTTTTTGTGTTTTTTTTTTTCGTTTTCTTTTGTTTTCTTTCTGATTATTTTTCTGTTTGGGTGGAGGCGAGGTTCGTAACGGTTGCCTGGGTAACGTGGAAAGAAAGAAAAGATAAGAAAAGAAAAGAAGAGAAGGGAAAAGAAGAGACAGAGAGAAAAAGAAAAAGCAAAATGCACAGCGGGGAAGGTAAAGAAGTAAACTTTCCCTTTCATACTGGGAAATAAGAGAGCGGAAAGGTGATTGCAAGTTGAAGAAAATAGCCTTTGTAACACAGCGCATAACCTTCCTGGAGGCGGGACGAGTGGGAGGGGGGGGATGAGGCGGGGGGGGGAGAGGGAGGGAGGATGAGAAATACGGCGAGCGAGAAAGGGGAAGAGAGAATGGGTGGGAGGAAAGGGGGAATTGGGGGGGGGCTGGAGGGATGAAAAAGGTTGGGAAAGTTACACACGCGTTACACGCACGCGCACGTGCACACACACGCATGCGCACACACACACATGCACACATACGCATACACACACACGCATACACACACACACACACGCATACACACACACACACACACACACACACACGCACACACACACACACACACACACACCACACCCCTCCCCCACACCCCACCCCACCCACCCACCCATCAAAACAAACAAAAAACAAATTCCCACAAAAAAAAAAATAATAATAACACAAACTCAAAAAAAAGGAAAAAAGAAAAAAAAAAGGAAATTCTCCGCGGCGGGTCTCGAGAGGCATTTGTCCGCTGAGCCCGAGAGACGGATCCCTGGAGTCACCTGCGCGAAGCTAGAAATCTGGCTTGTCTACAGGTGCTTCGTCTACAGGTGTTCCGTCTACAGGTGCATCGAGTGCAGGTTCTTTCCCCAAAAAATGAAGCTTAGAACCCAATAAGAGTGAACGGAATTCGCTATCACAAATGCAGAAGAAAAGATACGAATGAAAATAAATACTTTTAAACGCAAGAGATTCATACTTGCAAGTTATTCCCTTTCTCTCTGTTGATTTTTTTCTTACTATTTATAATGTTTATTGGTAAACGCGCTCTACACATCATAGCGAAATGTTTAAGAGAAATGGAGGAAGATGGAACTAAGAGAGAAAGGAAAGGATGGCATCGATTTAGACTTTGGAGGGTAAAGAGCTTAATGGTGAAATAGCGAGGAGATTTAAAGACATGTTTTAGACTGGCAAGGAAAAAAAAAAAAGATTAAAGAGGAACGGAATGTAACCAGATTTATGTCTTTGTTGTGTTTGCGAACCTGTTCTGTTATTATTATTATTATTGTTTGTATTATTTATTATTATTATTATTATTATTATTATTATTGTTATTATTATTATTATCATCATTATCACTATCATCATCATCATCACCACCACCACCACCACCACCACCACCACCATCATCATTATGCATTGATTACGATTTCTTTACCTTTCTTATTTACGTCATCTTTTCCTTTCTCTCCCACAGGTGTGTAGAGGAGTTGGACGAGTCCGCGCGGGCGTCCTATTGCGTAAGTGCGTCCTCGTTTTTATTAAAGAAAAGATGACTCAGGGCGTCCGTCTTGACAGAGGAGTCGCGTCCGTCTTGACAGAGGAGTCAACAGCAATATTAAAGAGATAACACAGGCGGGGGATTGGAGGGAGGGAGGGGACAGGGAGGGAACAGGGAGGGAGGGAGGGGTAGGATGGGAGGGAGGGGAGAGAGAGAAAGGGATAGAATGGGAGAAGGGAGAGAGGGAGGGGAAGGGAAAGGGAGAGGGGAGGGGCAGGATGGGAAAGGAGGGAGAAGGGAGAAAGGAAGGAGGGAAGTGAAGGAGCCAAGGAGGAAGAAGGAGGGGAGTAGGGAGAAGAGAAAGAAAGAGGGAGAGAGAAGAGGTCAAGGAATAGAGAAGGGAAGAAGTAAAAAAAAGGAGACAGCGGAGAGGAACGAAGCGAAATCAGAGCATCCAATGCTTACGCAACCCTCCCTCCCCCCCCCCCAAAAAAAAAAGTCCCCAAAATTTAAAAAACGGATAAGCTTTATGACAAGTGATGAAGCGGCGGCATCGGCAACACCAACAGTACCAGTAAAAGTGAAAGAATGATTGCCATTAGCACGAGAGCATCCCAGACAAGCAGCAAGATGTCCCGCCGTGGATGCTGCATGGGAGAGGGAGAGGGCGAGGAAAATGGAGAGGAGAGGGAGAGGGAGACGGAGAGGGAAAGGCAAAAGGAGAGGGAGAGGGAAAGGGAAAAGGAAAAGGAGAGGAAGAGGGAAAGGGAAAAGGATAGCGAAAGGGAAAAGGAGAGGGAGCGGGAAAGGGAAAAGGAGAGGGAGCGGGAAAAGGAAAAAGAGAGGGAGAGGGCGAGGAAGAGGGAGAGGGAGAGACAGAGGGCCCGGCGGGTACTGGCGGCAAGGCTGAAGGGGGATTAGGTAGCTTGTTTGTTGATAGTTTGGGCAAAGCTAACGGGGCTTTGGGTCAGGCGATTTGGACGGCTATTGGCGATGCCCCTTGTGCCCGGGCCAGCAGGTGTTGGGGCACGGCTCTGGGGCGCTCTCGCTCGCTCTCTCTCGCTCTCGCTCTCTCGCTCGCTCTCTCGCTCTCGCGCTCTCGCTCTCGCGCTCCCCTCTCGTTCTCTCTCCTCCTCCCCCCCCCCCCCCTCTCTCCTCCTCTCTCTCTCTCTCTCCTCTCTCTCTCTCCCGCTCTCTCTCTCTTCTCTCTCTCTCTCTCTCTCTCTCCTCTCTCTCTCTCTCTCTCTCTCTCTCCCTCCCTCTCTCCCTCCCTCTCTCTCTCTCTCTCTCCCTCCCTCTCTCTCTCCCTCCCTCTCTCTCTCCCTCCCTCTCTCTCTCCCTCCCTCCTTCTCTCCATCTCTCCCTCCCTCCCTCCCTCCATCTCTCCCTCCCTCCCTTCCCTCTTTCTCAACGCATTATTATTCCTGCCATTCTATTCTTTATTTGCGTCAGCCTCTTTCTCCATTCTGCCCGTCGCCCCTGCCCCTGCGTGCCACTGACAGTGTTGTCATTGTTGCCTCTCCAGACAGCACATGATTAAGGGTCGGTTCACTGCCTTGCGCCTTCCCTCCCTCCCCTCCCTCCCCATCCCTCACTTCCCCATCCCCATCCCCTCTCATCCTACTCTCCCCATCCCCTCATTCCTCTCCCTCCTCTCTCTTCTATACCCTCCCTCACTTCCCTTCCCTCCCCTCCTCTCCCCTCCCTCCCCCTCCCCCTCCCCCATCCTTCCCTTCCCATCGCTTTCCCTCCCTACCCACCCCTTAACCCCCTCCCCTCCTACCCTCACCCTCTCCCCCACCTCCT
This sequence comes from Penaeus monodon, assembly GCF_015228065.2. NCBI lineage: Eukaryota > Metazoa > Arthropoda > Malacostraca > Decapoda > Penaeidae > Penaeus > Penaeus monodon. The sequence continues at coordinate 5,709,785 of NC_051394.1, read as the reverse complement.
CGTGGTCCTCCTTCCTCCCTTCCTTGCCTCTCCCTCTCTCCTCCCTCGTCCTCCATCTGCCCTTGCCTTGGCCTATCTTCGAGCCCCATTCCTTCTCTCCTCTTCTTTATCTTTCTTTCTTTATCCTTTTTTTCCCTCTTCTTCTTTATCCCTCTTCTCGTCCATTTATCCTTCTCACTTCCTCAATTTTCCTTCTCGCCTCATTTATTCTCCTTTCTCAGCTTATTTATCCGTCTTTCTCGCCTCTTCACTTACCCGGGTTTTTTTTTTCATCTTCTTCCCCTTCTCGCCTCCCTCATAGACACTCCTTATCACCTCCCTCGTTTATTCCTCTTCGCGCCTCCCCATTTATCATTGTTATCTTTGCTCCTGTAGTTATTTATATTGTTCCATCAGTATTTATTTATATAGTTCCCTCCCCCTCCTGTCCCTCTTTCTCACTCCCTCTTTCTCAACGCATTATTATTCCTGCCATCCTATTCTTTATATGCGTCAGCCTCTTGTTATTTATATAGTTCCATCAGCAACATTATAGTAATTATATAGCCATTGACGTAATTACGATAACAGCCACGCTAGTAACTATCATATTAACGATAACTGCCACTTATCAACATCATCACTATTTCCATTTCGTCGCTGTACCCATTTCCAGAAACGTAATTATAATTGTCATCAGTTATCATTACGTTCCAACAGTTATTACTACTGACTATTTATATCATTACGTTCTAATAGTCATTAGTACTGTCCATCAGTATCATTACGTTCTAACAGTCATTACTATTGACCATCATTATCAATCAAACATGATTATCATTGTTATCGGTATCGTTATGTTCTAAACGTAAGAAACATTGTTATTAATATCGTTATACTCTAAATGACCTTTAAGAGTTAAAGTGGCCTAAATACTTTCACTTCCTCGTAGAAAGACAAAGCGTGAATACACAATAACGATGGATATTAGAATAAGAAAGGGGTATTTACCGTCAAGGGAAAGAGAGGAAGAGAGAAGAGACGAGTCAGAGAGAGAAGAGTAGAGAGAGAGAGAGATAGAGAGAGAGAGAGAGAGAACGAGAGGAAAAGAGAGAGAGAGAGAGAGAGGAAAGATGAGAGGAGAGAGTAGGGAAGAGAGAGAGAGAGAGAGAGAGAGAGAGAGAGAGGAGAGAGAGAGAGAGAAGAGAGAGAGAGAGAAGGAGAGAGGAGAGAGAGAGAGAGAGAGAGAGAGAGAGAGGGGGGTGGGGGGTGGGGGATAGGAATGTTATAAATACAAGAAAGAACGAGGGAATAGAAAAAAAAAATAGAGAATCATTAAAGAAACCGATCCCCTAAAATAAAAAAAAATAAAAAAAGGCAAAAAAAATCAAGGAAACAAACAAAAACAAAAAACAAAATAGATTCAAACTAACAAACTTCTACCCCCTCCCCCTCCACTAATTAAAAATAAATATATAAATAAATAAATAAATAAATAAAAACAAAACAAATGAAAGGTCCTTCCTCTCTCTCTCTCTCCTCTCCTCTACTTCTCTATCTCTCTTCTCTCTATCTCTCTCTCTCTCTCTCTCTCTCTCTCTCTCTCTCTCTCTCTCTCTCTCTCTCTCTCTCCTCATCTCTCCTCCCTCTCCTCCCTCCTCTCTCCTCTCTCCTCCCTCTCTCCCTCCCCTCTCTCCCTCCCTCTCTCGCCCTCCTCATTGCCCTGTGTGAACCCTCCCCTCCTCTGACGTGCTGTAATCTCGAGCGGCAACACGAGAGAAACAGACCCGAGCGCCGCCAAATGAGGTTCTCAAGCGGCCGTCGGAAGAGCGAGATCTAAAGGAACGTCTTGTAAGGAGCTTATCTAAGGCTTCGCATATTTTGATATTTTGAGTGCGGGTCCAGCGCGTCCGGGGCAATTTAACACTGGGGGAGGGGGGGGAGGAAGGGGGAAATGTAGCACTGGGGAAATTTAACGCTAGGTGATTTATCGTGAGAGGGATGGTTGATAAAGTAATCAGATCCGTAACGGATGGATGGAAGTTCTGGAAAAATGTTGGGTAGATATTTCATAGTGGTATATGTAGAAAAAGGAGAGAGAGAGAGAGATAGAGAGAGAGAGAGAGAGAGAGAGAGAGAGAGAGAGAGAGAGAGAGAGAGAGAGAGAGAGAGAGAGAGAGACAGAGAGAGAGACAGAGAGAGAGAGACAGAGACAAAGAAGTTGCAGTGTGTGGTAATGTTCACAAGTTTCGAACTATGGCTGTATCACGTTCGGCATGGAGCCCGAGGGACCGACCTTTTTAAAGGAGGAAAGAAAAAACGGACGGCGGAAATTTCAGCACCAAAAAAATAAAATAAAAAAAAAAAACACACACAACTAAAAAAAAAAGATCATTACTACAACAATATTCTTTTTTTATAGAAAAAGCAGATAGAAAATAAGAATGAACATTCGAAAAAAAAAATACGATACAGAACGAACGCGTGTGAGGATAATGCGCCGTCGAAGGAAAGCCATTACAGGATCACAATATCCGGGGCCTCGCTGCCACAGTGCCATAGTACTCGCAGTGCCAAGGGCGGTAGTAAACCAGCCTGGCACGCACATGACCGCTGCTTCAGTAACCTGAGACTCTTTTTGGTATGTTAAAGGAGGAGGAGGAGGAGGAGGAAGGAAGAGGAAGAGGAAGAGGAAGAAATTATGGAGGAGGAGGAGGAAGAAGAAATTATGGAGGTGGAGGAGAAAGGAATTGGAGGTTGGGGGAAGGAAGATGAGAGGGGGGAGGGGTGAAGGAGGAAGATGAAGGAGAAGGAGGAGGGGTGAAAGGGGAAGACGAGAAGAGAGGAAGCGGAGATAGATAAGTTGTAGGAAAAAAAGGGGAGGAAGCGAAGAAGTGGAAGAATGAAGCAAATCAAGATAAGGAAGAGGGAAGAGAAACGAGTGAAAATAAGAAATGATCATAAAAAAGAGAGAGAGAAAGAGAACGAAACCTTACGAGAAAGAGAGGACGTAGTAAAGACGACAAAATACAAAAGAAAAGGAAGAATTCGGAGAAGAGAGAAAATGAGACCCGCGTGCATAAAGGCATGAATAGACGGCCATTGAAACTGAACACCGTCTCTCCTCACAACGAAAGCTTTGATCGACCGTTCGGGAGAGTTTATGACTCGCCACCTGTTTTGCTGTTCATTTAGAAAAAAAAAAGGACATTGAAAAAAAAAAACCCTAATCAAATATGCAAATGTTTCCCGAACTGATCTTGCTCCTGCGATCTTTTCGTTAGCAGCCGAACTGTCCTAAATCGGAGGAGAGAGAAAAATAAAAAAAATAAAAGGAAAACAAAAATGGATACAATAGGAATAAAAACCATGTCTTTCCAGAGGTAATTTTAGACTCTAATTGCCTTGTTACTAATAGGGGCCATTATAACTTTTCATTTAACAAAGATTTTGACTTTTAGATCTTAGGGAATACTTGTTACTGCAATACGGGCGAAAATAAAACGACCCGATATGTGACTCTGACCTCTCTGGCCGAAAGTCCTTGCGGTTTCTTAATGTAATTAAACTTTTCCTGCCTTCAGCTGTTCCGCGGACTTTTAATCCGTCCTAAGCTTAGGTTCGGCTGCGTAATGGCGGTTCTAATTAACCGGGACAGTAAGTCATGGCAAGTCGTTTAATTAGAGGGCCCGGTGATGTCGAGAAGTCAAGGGATGCGCCTCGTCTTCATCGAGCGCTGCTGCCGCTTGCCTTCGAGAGGAGCGTGACGAGAGCCAGAGGAAAATGCACTGGTCTGTTTCCCCGCGGAGGAGAGAGAGAGCGCGCGCGTGGAAAGGGCAAGGGGCAGGCCGACCTTTGGTAGCGCGAGCCTGCTGCCATCTGAGTGGAATTATGTTTGCAAAGCCGTGGTTTAATTCAGTCATCATTGTCTAACTTCCAAACTTTTAGGACATGAAAGATGTTTGGGGTTAGGAGACACGGGGAACAGGAGGAAGAAGAAAGAGGAGGAGGAGGAGGAGGAGGAGGAGGAGGAGAAGGAGAAGGAGAAGGAGAAGGAGAAGGAGAAGGAGAAGAAGAAGAAGAAAGAAGAAGAAGAAGAAGAAGAAGAAGAAGAAGAAGAAGAAGAAGAAGAAGAAGAAGAAGGAGAAGGAGAAGGAGAAAGAAATAGAAGAAGGAGGAATAGAGAGCTAGCCTCAAGGACGAAAGGATTGATCTGGTCGTCTCTGTTATCTGTCTGAGGGCGATCCTACAACCTCCCCCCTCCCCACCTTCCCTCACCACCTCCACCCCAGAGTTCCAGACTCGACCATTCGTCCTTCCAAAGCACGAATCCGGCACAAGAGAGGAGCCGCCGAGCCTTCGCCAGGCATCAAAGCCCCCGACACGAGGTCTTTCTTCGCCATGAGCCTTCGAGGACGACGCTGTAGACCTTTAGAGCAGCGCGGGTCGTGACTGCCTCAGTGACGGGCGCCGGGGTCGTCCTCGCCTCGCCCTCAAAAGTAGGGGTAAAAATGTCGCATCTGTGAAGGATCCTCCCAGGCGTCACTAACGCGTACGTGATGCTCGTCAAAGATAATAAAAGAGAAAGAAGCTCCTTAGAGGGACATAGAGTGCAGGCACGTGGACGGGGGGGGGGGGGTCGACCCTCCGTCAAGGCAAGGAACAAGCTGGCAAGAGAGAGGGGGAGGTAGCGAAGGAAGGAAGTAGGAGGAGAGAAGGAGGGGGAGGAGGAAGGGGAGGAGCGACAAAGCTATGCAAGTTTTATTTAACTTGAGTGTGTTCTCGGCACAACTTTGGTGGATGAATAAGGGAGAGAGAGAGACAGAGACAGAGACAGAGACAGAGACAGAGACAGAAAGAAAGATAAAGACATAGCCAAAGACAAAGACACAGAAACTAAAAACGAAAACGAAAGAGACGAAGAGAAGGAAGAGAGAACGAGAGAGGGAGCACACAGACCCGTTCTGAAGTGACACTGTGGCATTCAGATCCTTCCGAAGGGACAGAAAAGGGGGAAAAGGAGGGAAACCAACAATTATAAAAAAAAGACGCAGTAAATTTAGTAAAGTGTTACACAAAAACCCAGAAAGGGGAGGAGACGAGGGCTTGTGAAGAACGGCTGCGCACCAGGTGGGAAATATTTGCATTCGGGCGCATCAATCCAAAAATCGGAGAAAGAACGGAGAGCCAAAACTTGAAAGAGAAAGGGAAAGGGAAACGGATGGAAACCGGAGGAGAAACAGAAGGGAGAGAGGTAAAGGAGCGCGAGTAGAGAGGAAGATATAAGAGGAGATAGAAATAGAATGAAAATGGAAGAACCAAAAAAATAGAAATAAGAATAAAATATATTTACAAAGAATTAAAAAATAAGAAAAATGAAAATAAACCAAGAATGAAAAGACAAAAGACCCCTCTTTAAGAACAGAAAAGGAAGGAAGGAAGTGTAATGCAAAACAAATCACTGAAGATGGATTGTAAAAAAAAAAAAAAAAACTAAGGCGACTACCCTAAGGGGGACTAGAGAAGGCGGGGGTGCCAGGGAGTGCCAGGGGTGCCAGGAGGTGCCAGGGGATGCCAGGGAGGGGTCTAAGATGAAGCTTACCCCCCTCCCCCCCTCTCTCTCCCGCAGGGTCGAGGAGCAGGAAATGTTTATACTGTGGGGAAGGAATGTGAAACGAACTAGGCACACGTCGTGAGATTGGGGAAGGTGGGGTGGCGTGGGGGTAGGGTTGGGGGTGACGGGTAGGAGGAGACAGGCCACGTCTTGAGGGGAGGGGGAAGGGGGGGTGAGACTTTGGTCTGGATATGTACAGACATATATATAGACAGACATATAGACAGACAGAGAGACAGACATATAGACAGACAGACAGACAGACATATAGATAGACAGACACATAAACAGACAGACAGACATAAACAGATAGATACACAGACAGATAGATAGAATGAAAGGAAGACAAGAGGAGAGGGAGACTAACAGAATACAGAATAGCCAATCCGGGGAAAATGCGTAGAAGGGAAAAAGACAAGAAAAAGAGAGCGAGAGAGAAGCGAGAGGATTAAACGCCGAGAGGACCAGGAAGAGAGGGATGAACGAATGGAGGAAGAAAAGAAGGGAAGAGGAGGAAGCGATTGAAAGAGGAAGAGGGGAAGGAACACGAGAGCCGCCCCGAGAGGAGGGGAGAAAGGGGAAACAAAAGAAGAAGAAGAAGGGGGGTAGAGGAGAAAGACGGGGGGAGTAGATGAGAGGAGAGAGAGAGGGGGGGTGGTAGAGGAGAGAGAGAGATGAAAGAGAGGAAGAAGGGGGAGTAGATGAGAAAGAGAGAGAGAGAAAGGTGGAAGTAGATGAGAGAGAGAAAGGGGGAAGTAGAGAGGAGAGAGAGAGAGAGAGAGAGAGAGAGAGAGGAGAGAGAGAGGAGAGGGAGAGAGAGGGAGGGGGGGGGAGGGAGGAGGGAATGAAGTACGGGGGTAGAAGGAGATGGAGAGGGGGGAGAGGACAGTGAGGGGGAAGGGCAGTAGATCGCGAAGTACTAAGATCAGACGCGGCCGGCGAGTAACGGGACAGCGCGGGCGAGGGAGAGAGGGAGAGGGAGAGGGAGAGAGGGAGGGCCGGCGGGAGGAACCGGGAGGAGCGGGAGGAAACCAACAGGGAGGCGCCGAACCCACGAAACGCTCCAAACCTGGATGGGCGGAGGAATGGGTGTGATGTAAGGGCAGCCGAAGAGGAAGGCGGAGGTGGAAGGGGAAGACAGAGGGACAAGGGAGAGCGAGAGGGAGAAGGAGAAGGAGAGGTAGAGGTAGAGGGAGAGAAAGAGAGAGAGCGAGAGCGAGAGCGAGAGCGAGAATGAGGGCTAAAGACAGGGAACAAGAAAACAAGCAATAACAAACAGAAAGGATCTATTAGGAGCATGTGAGTACCTTTATTCCCATTGTAATCGCAAAGAATTCCACAAAAACCTTACACGTGTACCCCTACCGCTCCGATCACACCAACACATCAAGTAATAACTCGGTACCATAATTGAAAGATAATCACATTAAAAGCGAAACCAAAGTAATCACAGAAACCAGAAACCCACAGGAGAGCGACTCCGAACGCTGGCTGGTCTTTTCGCAGCCCGAGTCACCCCCCCCCCCCCCCCAAAAAAAAAAAAAAAAAAAAAATCAGAACTCTCCTTCCATTTGGCAAAAAAAAAAAAAAAAAAAAATCGGATCTCGGAGAACGCACGGACATCCCAGTGAGCAACGTTATATGCTGATCCGGACGCTAACAACTCGCGCCGCCAGATAATTCTCTTTTTGCTTTGTGGAATTACTTTCGCGAATCTACCTGCACGGGAAGTCTGAGATGAAGTCTGCGCAAAGTGACGTCAGCAGAAAAGAGAGAAGGAGAGGAGAGAAGAGAAGAGAAGAGAAGAGAGAGGTAGTATTAGAATAGGGCGGGCGAAGAAAGGGGGTTGGCTGTCTTCATCCAAGATTTTTCCAACTCTAAGGGAACTATTTACCATATTTCGCTGAGCAGTAATGGGTTAACTTGCGGCAATTTGGACCGCGGAAACTCGGGGAGGTTAAGTATTTAAGTAGGCAAGAGAATCGATATGAATTTTACATTAGCAGCCCCGGGAGGTTACCCAGTGCGAATGGCATAGTGGTAACTTGGGAAAAATACCATCAGTAGGGACTATGAACCAATTTTTGTACAGTGCCAAAACCACGAAATTAGGACTCGTTTGAGGGCAAATTGTACCGGATTAGAGAGACTCCGCTAGTTCACCTTGAAAATTAGCGCAACGAAACAGCACGATGGCCGCTATAATACAAACAGAGTTACAAGGGCGGTTTTGTACCATTTGCCGGACACGAACTTTATCTTGCGCGAGTTTGTCCTGTATTTTTCCACCAGCGTTAAGTGGAGTATATTTTATCCGCGAAATAGAGGGAACGGGATTTGAGTGGAGAGAGGTAGGTAAAACGGCGTTCTCTGGTCTTAATCTGTCTTTGTCTCCCTTTCTGTCTCTTTCTTTATCTGCGTGTGTGTGTGTGTGTGTGTGTGTGTGTGTGTGTGTGTGTGTGTGTGTGTGTGTGTGTTGTGTGTGTGTGTGTGTGTGTGTGTGTGTGTGTGGTGTGTGTGTGTGTGTGGTGTGTTCTCTCTCTCTCTCTCTCTCTCTCTCTCTCTCTCTCTCTCTCTCTCTCTCTCTCTCTCTCTCTCTCTCTCTCTCTCTCTCTCTCTCTCACCCACCCACCCACTCTCACTCTCACTCTCACTCTCACTCTCACTCTCACTCTCACTCTCACTCTCACTCTCACTCTCACTCCCTCTTCCCCTTCCCCTTCCTCACCCTCTCTCTTCCACTCTCTCTCTTCCCCTTTTATTAACTTTCCGTGACCCCCTCTTATCAACCACGCAGCTGCCTCTTAAAAGCGACCGTGCAAAGCAGCTGCCCACAAATAATCTTCTCAGAACCAACAGCTGCCCCATAATCAGCCCAGAATAATTGCATCTCCTCTTCCGATTCAACCCAAAACAATGCACTCACTCTGGCATAAAACTGGTAAGGTATCAAACAATCATTAACGTTTCCTTCCAGTTTCATACTCGCTTTAATTTTTTTTTTTAAGATAGTAAATAGATAAATATGAATGAAGTAACGTAAGTAAGATGTATTGAAAAGACGAACTGTACTTTCCGAAATGCACTGGCATAAAATCCGTAATGTATCAAACAACCTTCAACGTTTCCTTCCAATTATAACCTCATTTTTTTTTTTTTTTTAGTAATAATAATAAATAGATAAATATGAATTGACATAGCATAAATTCGATGTATAAACGTACAGTACTTTCCGAAATGCGACCGAGTCACACCATTCTTACTACTTGTACCTGTGAAAAGTTGTTTACATTCCTCCGAGCTACGGGGGAAACAACGCAAATAATATAACAAGCGAGAGGTGTATGGCAACAGTGGGATGAAGAGGAGGAGGTTTCTCGCTGGAACATCCTCGTGGGAACTCTGGATATGGACGCAAATTGGGCGAGACTCGACTAGACTTGTGATTTACATGACTGGAAGAAGTGACAGAAGAAGAGCGGGAGAGAAAGAGTAATAAAGGTATTGGAAACGGATGAAATGACGAAAAAGGTGAATGGCAACTGACGAGGTTAGGGGGGGTGGGCGGTAAGGGATGACGGGGACGGAGAGAGGGATGGGTGCCAGGGGGGAGGGGGGAATGACGGTGGCACAGCCTTTCAAAACAATCCGAAAAGGCAGGAGAATGCTCGGCCGTTTCGCCACAGCACACAGCGGCAGAATGGAAAAGGAAGTGGCGATTGGATGATAAAACGGAGACATGGCAGAAGGAAGGTGGTGTGTGTGTGAGTGGGAGAAGTTTCGCTGGTCCTAGATTCTGTCTCAGATTAGCGAGGTCGAGCGTGGGGGAGCGTGTGGACGGTTACCATAGCAACCACAGGCACTGCGATTTGTGGAGGGGCAACACCGCGCCTCCCGTTGCCGCCGCTGCTGCTCAGCGAGAGTATGGGCGACGGAGGAGGAGGAGGAGGAGGAGGAGGAGGAGGAGGAGGAGGAGGGGAGGAGGAGGAGGAGGAGGAGGAGAGGAGGAGGAGGAGGAGGAGGAGGAGGAGGAGGAGGAGGAGAGGGGAGAGGGGAGAGGGCGAGCACAGGGGGATAAGGGGAACTTAAGCACATACACCCCCACGCGCCAGAAGAGGGGAAAATGTTGTGAAGGAGACTCGGATCAAAGCGCGGAGTGTGCACATAGACACACACGTATCTCCAGAGATAATGACAGATAGAGAGAAAGAAGGAGAGAGAGAGAGAGAGAGAGAGAGAGAGAGAGAGAGAGAGAGAGAGAGAGAGAGAGAGAGAGAGAGAGAGAGAGAGAGAGAGAGAGAGAGAGAGAGAGAGATAATAACCAGCAGGCGATCTGAGTTTTGGTGGAAACATGACGTCAAAGTGAGGGGCCGTGAAAGCAAAGGGGAAAGCGAAAGGAAGGCGACAGAAGGGAAGGATAAAGTGAGGAGGAAAAGGGAAAGAGAGAAAAGAGGATAGGGACGAAGTGTGTATATATGCTGTATATTGATAGCAAAAGGAAATGATATCAAAAGAGGGGAAACGCATCAGTGAGGTCGAGCCAAAAGACGCGAGTGTCAGGGATGAAAGAGGAACGAGAGGGAAAGATATAGAAATGGCATAGAAAATGAGACACAAACAACCGGGCGATAAAAGGGAAAAAGAGAGAGAGACGGGGACTGAGACAGAGAGAGACGGAGGCAAAGGCAGAGACAGAGAGACAGAAACAGAGAGAAATAGAGAAAAAGAGATGGAAAGAGAGAGACAGAGAGAAGAGAAAGAGAGAAACCAACGGCGAAGGCAAAATATATGGGACATAACAGTCGGATAAAAGAAAATTTATAAAAATAACAGACAGTTACACAAAATACTCCCGCGGATGCACATGCTCTCGGCTTGAAAGGTATACAGAATACGGGGCCTACACTCACCCTTCATATTTTCGAGGCATTTATGGCTTTACAGTCGAGGGTCTCTGGTATTATTGCTGTCATTGTACTGTTTGGACTTTTTATATGTTGATGTGAGGTAGGTTATCGCGTGGCGCATTTCACTACGTTGTGATCAGGATAAAAATATAAGAAAGTATGTATGTATTTTTTCGTTCTCTGCATCATACGCCGTGTGTGTGTGTGTGTGTGTGTGTGTGTGTGTGTGTGTGTGTGTGTGTGTGTGTGTGTGTGTGTGTGTGTGTGTGTGTGTGTGTGTGTGTGTTGTGTGTGTGTATGTATGTATGTATGTATGTATGTATGTATGTATGTATGTGTATATATAAACATAAAAATTTACATATATGCATATTTAGTTGATAAGTTTAGATCATATGTATCAAGGATCTGCAGGGCTGGGTTAAAGATCACGTAAGAATTTAAATTTTACAAAATTTTACTGCGTATTTCTCACGCCCTTCTCGCCCGGTCCGTGTTGCTCACATGCACACGTAAACACGCGCGCGCAAGCACATACAAATTAATTTGATGGAAATACTGGATCCTTACATGCAAGCAATTGCTGAAGTTGCACAACATCAGTGACCTTAGGAGAGCAAGAGAAGCGAGGGAGGGAATAGGAAAGGACGAGAATAAGGGGAAGAAAGATTAGAAACACAACAGGTAAATATGTATTTACAAAAATACTTATAATTCTTAGCTTAAAACGATACAAGGAAAGAAAACAAGAAATCTAAACTTAACTAACCGTACAAACCAATCACCAAACGTTTATTCAGATAACCGGAACGTCCACTGTAAACAACATGCAAATGCAAAACCATACATCACAGTTTCCCCCTCCTAAAAAAAAAGAAAAAAAAATGTCTTGATAGAAAACGGAGAGTTGACATCGAGTTGCCAGATATGCAAAACATCTGAGAAATGATATATTTCTTCGACTCAAAGCTACTGTTTGACATAAAGTAGGTGAGCAATGATAACGCAAAGCTCACTGGCGGAATTCGACCTTCATCACCACATTATTACGAAAAGATGAGATGGAAGATGAAAGAGATAGAGAGAGATTAAGAAGCTAGTGTGCAAATGGCCGAAAACTGTGAGTGGAAATGAAAGATAAAAACAATACGATCTAATAAAAAGAGTAGAAGAGAGAGAGAGAGAGAGAAATGAAAAATTAAGGAAAGTAAGGGAAGTGTGTAAAGGAATTGAAATAGTGGGTGGGAATGGAAGGCCAACAGAGAATTACGAGATAATCCGGATAACGATAGAGAGGCAGGTTAAGTGGGATAAAAGGGGGGAGGGAGAAAGAATGAAAGAAAAATACATTTACGAATTTTGAGACGAAGTCCAACTTTAACACGGCAAAGGCTGTACACAATAATATTACTAAATTGATGCTAATTATATAACTCTAATTTTGGTAAGCAAATCAGTGCAAGGAAACAAAGAGAAACAAAAAAAAAAAAAAGAGACGAAAACAGTGATAATTGAGATAATGAAAATCGCATGAGTGTAGTTCCAGTAAAATGATCCAATAGTGCTGAGCATGACAATGAAATAATTAATACTACCACTAATATTATGGTAATTAAAGTAACAATGCTATAATGCTGTTATTACATCATATTCTACCCTGTAATAATAATGATAGCGATAACACGGGAAAGCACAAGAATATCCTCACAATGAGCGCACGAAGGGAGAGAAAGAGAAGGAAAGGGGAAGGAGAGAAAGAGAAAGAAAGGGGAAGGAGAGAATGAAAGGGGAAGGAGAGAGAGAAAGAAAGGGGAAGGAGAGAATGAAAGGGGAAGGAGAGAAAGAGAAAGAAAGGGGAAGGAGAGAAGAGAAAGAAAGGGAAAAGAGAGAAAGAGAAAGAAAGGGGGAAGAGGAGCAAATGAAAGAAAAAAAAAACGTAAGAGAGAAAGGGAAAGGAAGGAGAAACTAGACACAAAAGAATTGAGATTAACTTAAATGGCCCAAGGAGGGGAAGGAAAGCGGTTTACAGTGCTCTCGAGTAGGCCTATAGTGCATGAGTGGCCAGGGAAAGGAAAAGGGAGAAGAGAGGGAGAGGGAGACGGACACAGATAGATAGACAGGGAGGAAGGTAGGTAGGTAGGTAGATAAATACTTAGATAGATAGATAGATAGATAGACAGACAGACACAGGAAGGAAGGAAGGAATGCAGACAGAAAACAGTGAGAAGCGATACATAACAATTTTCGTCCAAGCGTATGTTGAAACGTGACCGTGTGTGTGTGTGTGTGTGTGTGTGTGTGTGTGTGTGTGTGTGTGTGTGTGTGTGTGTGTGTGTGTGTGTGTGTGTGTGTGTGTGTGTGTGTGTGTGTTCGCGCGTGTGCGTGCGTGCGTGAAAGAGAGAGAGTGTGTGTAATCGTATTCATACAAACGCGCACATCTGTTAAGCCTCCCCCCCCCAACCCCCACCCTCCCTGACGTTAGTGTCTCCGCTAACCTCTCTTGCACATCCCGCGCCTTGTAATTACAACGAACCTCACCCACGAAGACATTCCGAGGTCTGTATAAGCGGCGGGGGGGGAAACTAGGGTCGTTTTCCCTAAATAGGTACCGTATATAGTGGATGCCGCTTTGCAGGGACCTCTTTATGGACGCCCCCTCCCCCCCCCATCCCTACCTTCTATTACTCCTGCTGCATCTGGAACCTTCCCCTCACCCCCTCCCTTCCCCTCCCTCTCCCCACCTCTGAAGTCGATCCCCCCCTCCCCCGAGTACCCCCCCGTGCTTATCTATCTAGACACAGGGGTCAGCACGCAAGGAACTGACCTACGGAAATGGGGAAGGGCGGGGGAGGGGCCGTGGGTAAGGGTGGAGGAGGAGGAGGAGGAGGAGGAGGAGGAGGAGGAGGAGGAGGAGGAGGAGGAGGAGGAGGAGGAGGAGGAGGAGGAGGAGGAGGAGGAGGAGGAGGAGAAGAAGAACAAGAACAAGAACAAGGAGGAGGAGAGTTGCAGCTTCCCCATTCCCCCTTATCTCCCCCAGTTCCCTTCTCCCCTTCTTCCCCGTACACACGCGTCAGTCCATTTTCTTGTCATTATAAATATTGATAAATTTATTATTATGATATTAAGAGTATATATAGAGAGGGGAGAGGGGAGGGGAGAAAAGAGAAGAGAGGAAAGGAGAAAGAGAGATAGAGATAGATACAGATAGATAGACAGATAGATAGATAGAGAGTACGTAGAGAGCCAAAATACAGTTAATGGCGAAACCTAACGAGCATTCCATAATGGGATCTACCGCTGCACCAGTTAATGTTCGAACGAGTATAAGGTTACCGGCTCCCATACCTTATATCACAGCACCTCTTCCCCCGCCCCCCTTTTACGTGAATCCCCCCTCCCCTCCCATTGTTTCGGAGCATATCCCTTATCCTTGAGTCATACGCTTATCCTTGAGTCATACGCTTATCCTCGAGTCATACCCTCATCCTTTATACCCCTTTCCCCTTTGACCCATACCTTCCTCCCCTCAATCCATACCCTCCTCCCCTTTGAGCCACGCCCCTTTTCCCCCTCGATTCCCTCACACCGCTGTTGTTGTGGCCCAAGTCGACATCTAAAATTGTTTGGAATGTGGGTCTAATCTGAGCATTAAGCTGGCATGGACTTCCTTAATAATATCCGTGTCTCGCCGCACGCACAGGCCCAGCGTATTACACAACCGTGCCTTTGGGGCGACTCACGAAACAATAATAATAATAAAAAGGGAACAGCAAATCTCACGCAGTCAGAGTCTAAAAATCGTTTCAGTTTTTTTTTCGAGAGTCATCACCAGACGAAACTTTCTTTTTTAAAAATAAATTTCTCGGCGAGAAGATATCACTAGTTTTAAACTTCTTGCGCCCGCTTGCCCTCTTGTCTGCCGGGCTATGATATTATTTTCTTTTTTCGTTTTATACTGGGATTCGTTTTTCATGTTTTTATTTCTTTCTGGCACACAACTCGCTCCTTCGGTTCTTTCTTCCTGCCCTCTCTCCTTTCCTCTTCCTATCCTCTTGTCTTGCTTCCCTTCTATCCTTTCCTCTCGTCTCCCCTTCCTTCCCTCCTCCCCTTCCTCCTTCCTTCCTTCCTTTCCTCATTTCTTTCCTTCCTCCTTCCCTCCCCTCCCTTCCTCCTTCCCTCCCTCCCTCCCTCCTTCGCTCCTTCCGTCCTTCTTTCCTTCCATCCCTCCCTCCCTCCTCCCTGCTTGCTTGCGTGTTCTGAAGGACAAGGGAGGAAGGGAAGCAAGAAGAGAGACCTAGGGATCATGGAGGTCGTGTGTGCGTGTGCGTGTGTACGTGTGCGTGTGCGTGTGTGCGGCTCATGCTAACACCCCTAATGATCATTGGGAGCGAAGGCTGGTGTGAACTTGCCTCCAATTCCCGGCCTCCTCCATCATGCAGCCTGAGCGTCACCAGCAGCCTGCCCTCAACACCTGTCCGTCTAAGGTGTTGGTGGAATGCTTGCTCACCTGTGCATGCGAGGTGTGCTCATGCCGACGCCGTGATTGTTTGTTTGTAATCGCTTTTCTGTGGGTTGTTGGGTTGTTGGAGGCCGGACGTGTGCGAAGGGGATTACCGTGAATTGGTAAACCCGTCGCGTGGTTCGTCTTTTTAATTTTCTTTTGTTACCTACGTTTTGCTCTGTGATGCAGGGAAAATCTACTTTCTTTAAAGATTCATACGAGATAAGGTATCAGTTCCATAGAAGTTTGAATACTTTTTGTATACTGGTATTATTTCCATGGAAGATATATTTTATTATTTTTTTACGCTTTGTTACACATCTTCGAATATCGCAACTAATATATTTTTTTCTTTCCTTTGCAGGTGAGGGACCGCTCAGGAATCGCCAGACGCTGTCCTAAGTGGTAATGCGTCCCCGCAGTGTATGGTGACGCAACCAGTTCCCTCAACAGGGATTTTATAACGGTTAATCCCCCCCCCACCCCCCAGAAGACATCCTTTAAGCCCCTTCCTTCGCGGAGGAGGAGGACTCTGCTGTGGAAAATATCCGTCGAAGGATCTCCTGGCTCAATGTATCTCGGCGCAGGTTGGTCTTCCGTCAAAGCGAGTGGTTGGACGTATTCACAAGGGAAAAGACCCTTTCTTCTGCGCGGAGAATGAGGATCACAGGGTCGGAGTAGGTGTAATTGCGTCGCTCCGACTCGCACTCGTTCATGAATAAATGCAGGAGACTATCTCCATATATGTCTATCCTCCTACTATGTCTGTCCTACTTGCACACTTTTCTGCCCATATCTATCAGTCGGATCTACCTTCCTGTGTTTATACATGTATGTACGTACTAATGTATGTAAGTATGTAGGTATTTACGTATGTATGCATGTATGTAGGTATGAGTGTAGGTATGAGCGTAGGTATGTCTGCATGTATGAACGTATGTAGGTATGTATGCATATAGGTAGGTAGGTATAGGACAAACAACCTTTCTTGCTACCATCCATCCGTAAAATTGCACCTCGGCCCAGGCTACCCAACAATGAATCATTCCATAATTGCGGTAAAAATGATCTCGGATCAGTCTGGTCAGCAGAGCATAAATTGCCGGTTATCACTGACTATATAATTGCTTCTCAATTATACATGTCCATGAATTATCACTTTCGGAGTCCCGCGGACGCTAATCATCGACGCTAAGCTCCGGCAGATACACACATGCCATGAGATACTCGGGGCTTTGCGATTTTTTTTTTTTTTTTTTTTTTTTTTTTTTTTTAAGAAGTGATTTTGCTTCCTGTCAGCTGCCATTTGCTCTGAGAGGAGGGGTTGGGGAAGGCGGGGTGGGGTGGGTGGGGGTGGGGGTGGAATCGAGTGTTACATCTCTCTCTCTCTCTCTCTCTCTCTCTCTCTCTCTCTCTCTCTCTCTCTCTCTCTCTTCTCTCTCCTCTCTTCCCCCTCTTCTCTCTCCCTCTCTCTCTCTCTCTTCTCTCTCTCTCTCTCTTCTCTCACCCCCTCTCTCCCCCCCTCTCCTCTCCCTCTCTCCCTCTCCTCTCTGTCTCTCTTCTCTCCTCCTCTCTCTCTCTCTCTCTCTCTCCTCCCTCTCTCCTCTCTCTCTCTCTCCTCTCTCTCGCGTCCTCTCTTCTCTCTCCTCTCTTCTCGTCTCTCTCTCTCTCTCTCTCTCTCTCTCTCTCTCTCTCTCTCTCTCTCTCCCTCTCCCTCTTCTTCTCTCTCTCTCATGCCCCGCTCACCCTTTAACGTTTACGATATTATTACTTGTTACTTTTTCACATCCTTGTGATATTGAATGTTGCCCCGCCCCCCTCTCCCCGACGCGTCATTACTGCTTTTATTGCATCTTTATCTCCCGATACATCAGTTCACCCAGTCGATGATCGCCTCCCTGCTCCCGCTCTGGTCTCCTTTGACGCCCCCCCCCCTCTCTCTCTCTCTCTCTCTCTCTCTCTCTCTCTCTCTCTCTCTCTCTCTCTCTCTCTCTCTCTCTCTCTCTCTCTCTCTCTCTCTCTCTCCTCTCCCTCTCCTCTCTCCTCTCTCTCTCTCTCTCTCTCTCTCTTTCTCTCTTCTCTTTCTCTCTCTCTTTCTCTTTCTCTCTTTCTTTTTCTCTCTTTCTCTCTCGCCCCTTCTCCCTCTTGCGCCCGCCCTCCTTACGCCCCCTTCTCTCTCTCCCTCCTTCGCCCGCCCTCATCTGCGTATCGCCCCTTCCCTTCTGCGTCCTCTCGTCAGGCGTTATCGTCCCTCCTCCCGCCCTCAGGCACGTCCCTCTCTCGAATGACTCTTCTCCCTCCCTTCGCCCACCTTCCTTCCCTCCTCCCTATTCACTTCTCCCTCTTCCCCGCCCTCGTCTCTCTTAAGCTAGCCCATTTTTCACTTTCTGGTCCATCTCCCCGCCCATTCCCTCCCCCTGTGCCATCTTCTCCTCCACTTCCCCCCCCCCCTCCCCTTCCACGCCCATTTGGATCACGCCCTCTCGACTCCCCCGTCAGCTCCCCTCACCCCCCTCCCCCACTGTCAGTCTCCGCAGTCCCTTGCTGACGCCCGGTCCCCGTTCAATCAGCTGTCCCTTTCCCCGTGGCCCTTACCTGGCCATGCACGCGCTCGCTCATGGCCCTCGCTTCCGGATGCTCCCCCCCCCCCCCGTCGAAATATCTCTCTGGTTTGCTTATTTCATGGCCCTTGCCCGTCGATGTTTGTGCTAGGCTTTGTCCTTGACCTTGATTATGTCGCTGTCCTTGTCCGCGTTACTTCCGTCCGTCCCTTTTGTCTCCTCTCTTCCCTGTACCGTCCGTGTTCGTCCGTTGCCCGGCACCTCCCTGTCTCCCTCTTCCTTTCCCTGCCTAATCTCCGTCTCTCCCTTCCCTCATCCCCTGCCTATCCTCTTGCCCCTTATAAATATGCCTCCCCTCAGCCGCTGTCAGCTGTCCATCACTGGCGCTCGAAACTGCGTGACTCCCAAGCCTAGTCTTGATTTTTTGTTTCTCTCCTCTCTCTCTCTCTCTCTCTCTCTCTCTCTCTCTCTCTCTCTCTTCTCTTCTCTTCTCTTCTCTTCTCTTCTCTTCTCTTCTCTTCTCTTCTCTTTTCTTTTCTTTTCTTTTCATTTCTTTATGTTCTCCATGGTTTTTTTAGTAAACTGTTTCCGCCATTCGGCTAATCAAGTTTTTTTCTTTTCTTTTCTTTCTCTTTTTCAGTATTCTCTTTATTCGCAACGGCTTTTCATCACATCTCTTACGGTTCTCCCTCTTCACTTTTTCCTTTTTCATTTTACTTTTCTTTTTAAATCTCCCTTATCCTTACATCCCTCTTTTTCTCACTTCTGCGCCGTCTACCGAATCAGTAAGCCTCGAGTCACGTGCGCTCTTAAGCTTCCTTTCTGGGAAAAGGGAGAGGGAGGGAAGGGGCAGGGAGAGGGAGGGAGGAGGGGCAAGGAGGGAGGAAGGGCAAGGAGGGAGGAGGGAAGGGAGGAGGGCAGGGAGGGATCAAAGATCGGGTGATGGATGGGAGAGAGGAAGAAAGAGTAAGAGAAGAAAAATGGTGAGAGGGAGGGAAGACGGGAGATATGGAGGCTCAGGGGATAAACACGAGACCTTCCCTCCTCCCTCATTCTCTCCCTGTCTCCTTATCTCCCTCATTCTCTCCCTATCTCCTTACCTCCTTCATTCTCTTCCTGTCTCTCTCTCTGTCCCCTCTATTATCTCCCTCATTCTCTTCCTCCCACCCTCACTATCTCCCTATCTCTCCCTATCTACCATATTATCTCCCTACCTCCCTCATTCTCTCCCTTCTTCCTCCAATACTCTCCTTCTTAACCCCCCTCTCCCTCCCTCCCCCCCCAAAAAAAATTGCTTCGGGGCTCTCATGATATTTAATTAGAGATCTGTCAATTTAAAACCAATATTTGTCTTAAACACGTGAGTCGGTGGGAAAAAAATAGTCAAGGGTTGGGTTGAAGCAGCTGCCAATATCCGAGAGTATCGATTGGGTTGGCTTGCTTACTGGAAGGGAGGGAGGGAGGGAGGGAGAGAGGGATGGAGAGGGTGCTAAAGGGGAAGGGGAAGAACTATAAAACGAGAGGGAAGAGAGATAGAGGGAAAATGGAAGATAAGGGATAGGAGGAAAACGAGGACGGACTAGAGGAGCGAGGGGGGGGGGAGGAAGGAGAGAAGAGAGAAGAAGAGAGAAAAAAAAATTTAACCTGAGATTGCATGATTTGCACGCGAGGAGATGTTGACGAAGGGGAAAAAGAGGAGGAAGAGAGTAGGAAAAGGGAGAAAAACGACATGATATGCAATGAAGGGAAGGGACAGCGGGAGGGGCCCTTCCTCTGGTCTCTTGTCGAGTGCGAGGCGATAATAACATTGTTTAGGGGTGAATAATGGTGACAGCTAAGATAGGGAGAGGGAGAGAGAGTGAGAGCGAGATCGAGGGCGAGAGTGAGATCGAGAGAAAGAGAAAATGAGAGAGAGAGAGAAGAGAAGAGAAGAGAAGAGAGAAAAGAGAAAAGAGAGTAAGAAAGAGGGAGGGAGGTGTTGGAAGAGAAGGGGGAGGGGGTTGGTCATCATATGAATAATTTGACAGGAAAACTTTTTAATGAAAAAATGTGTAATCAAACTTCCGAGATTTTTTGCTGTTGTGTATTTGAATATCCACCGCTAAAGTTTATCCTTGATTACTCATGAGAAACTCCCACTTAACAGTTATTAATTGAACAATATTCCTCTTTTTGGATTTAATTCTACGTCACGTCGGTTCCAACATCTACCAAGCCTTGAGGAAGATGTGATAAATTCAACCTCCCTGGAGCGACCTTGGATTGAATAATGACTTCATTTATATAATGATTTCCAACTCGAATGCTCTTTAAGTTTCAAAATTCCCCTCGTAGAATTTTAAAGTAAAAAAAAAACCCTCTGCGATATTTTTAGCGGGTCGAGACATGGCGACGCAGAGGGACACTACGGCCGGGGAGGATTATCAGTCAAGATGGTCGTTTTTTCCCTCGCGGATGTGTGCAAAAAACTCCTTAAGGGTCATGAAAGTTTGGGAACGAGAGCCATAGAAGTGCTGATTGGCGGAAACTCCTGCTAATGAGGAGAGGAGTGGGTGGGGAGTGTGTAGGGGGGGAGAAGGGAGTGGAGTGCTCACGCGCCTGCGCCGATGAGGCTGGATATCTGATACTCCAGACCGGAAACTCCCAAGATAAAAGAGGCAGCGCGGCGTGGTCGTTCCCGTGCGAATGAGGCGTTTCTGCGCGCACTCCCAAGCATGGGTCGTCCGCAGAAAATGAGTTAGCGGGGGGTGGGATGGGGGGGGGAGAAGTTGCAGCGAAAAAGCCCCCCCCCCCCCTCTTCGAAGACACAGCAGGCGACGGGCGATTAAGGGCGTGAGGCCGGATCGGGGAGTAATTACGGACGAGACCGAAGTCGGATGCGCAACGCCACCCCCATCCCCCATCCCCCACCCCACCCCCTCCGCGCCGAACACCGGGCCACACGGACCGGATATCGGACAACGAGGCTCCATCAGGATCAAGTGGCAGGCGTCGCCGACCTGGGGGGCCTCGCGGCGCTCTTCTCGGGGCTCTGGGCGGGGCTGGGGGCGGGGCAGGGGGGCGGGGGGGAGGAGGGGGAAGACAAAGGGGGAGAGGGAAGGGGGACGAGGAGGGAGGAGGACGAGGGCGGGACGAGGAGGGGGAAGACATGGGTGAAGACTAGGAAGAGAGGGAAGAGGAGGAAGAATGTTAGGAAGAAGACAAGGCGCGGAAAGAAGGGAAGGAGAAAGGAGAAGACAAGATTGAGAGGGAAGAGAAGTAGGACAGGGGACGGGGGAGGAGGAGGGGAAGGGAGAAGACAAGAAGGGGGGAGGGGGACAGGGGGCGGCAGGGGGCGACGTCACAGATGATCGATGATAAAGGACTATAGTGCCTCATGACTGTGCCAGGGGCGAGGCGAAGGTGCCGTGGGCGTCTTACTTTCCTCATTTTCCTTCTTCCGTCTTCCTTTCCTTCTTCTTCCTTCTCCCGAGAGGCGATGGTGTGCTTGCCTTTCCAAACGAAGCACGAGCGAACACGACGCGCTGGCAACAACTCTAGAATGTTTAAATTGCTTGAAGAAAAAGTAACGATAATGATAAAATAAAAGAAACGTGGGTTATAGACAAATAAAAATCAAATA
>NC_051394.1:5651101-5686101 GCF_015228065.2 Penaeus monodon | reverse complement strand
GGGAGAAAGGGTGAAGAAAGATTAGAAAGGAAGAGGAATAGGGGACGGATGGGAGAAGAGAGGAGGGGGGAAAGGGAGAGGATGGAAAAGGGATAGAAAGGAGAAAAGAGAGAGAAAGTAGAAAGAGAAGGAGGGATGAAGGAAGTTTGACCAAGAGATCCTAGCGAAGGAGGTGAAAAGTCGGCCATTGATGGAAAAATTTCTCGCTCGGTTGGTGGCAAGGAGGAGAGGGGGAGGGAGGGAGGGAGGCAAGGAGGGGAGGGGAAGGGAGGAAGGGAGGCAAGGAGAAGAGAGAGAGGGAGGCTGGGAGGGGAGGGAGGGAGGCAAGGAGGGGAGGGAGGGAGGCAAGGGAGGAAGGAAGGAAGGGAAGAAGCGCGAGAGTAATACCACGACATCACACACAGCCTCCCTCTCTCTATCACCCCCGACCCCACCCCTTGTCCCTCCCTCCCCTTCCCTTATATGACCAATGCAAATCATCCCAACCCCACCACATCGCCCCCTCCCCTCCCCCCCCACCTCCTACCTCCACCAACCTGCCCCGTCAACGCCCCGCGCCTGCCACTCTTTTTATCAAATATTAAGCCGAAAATAGTATCAAAACCGAGGGCCGTCGAGACTTCGTGAAGCTTCTCGGAACTCAGTCACACGTGGTGCCATGGGGGGGGGGGTGCCGGGGATGTGGTGGTGGAGATGGTGATGGTGGAGGAGGTGGTGGTGGTGGTGGTGGTGGTGGTGGTGGTGGTGATGGTGGTGAAGAGGATGGTGGTGGTGGTGGTGGTGGTAGTAGAGGTGGAGATGGTGGAGGCGCAAGAGAAGGAGGAGGAGGTGCAAGAGGAGGAGGAGGAGGAGGAGGAGGAGGAGGAGGAGGAGGAGGAGGAGGAGGAGGAGGAGGAGGAGGAGGAGGAGGAGGAAGGGTTCCAAAGATAGGGAAATTGGGTTGGAGGAATCTTAAAAGGACACGCCGAGCAGTAGGGTGGGGGAGGGGAGGCCGAGGGGAGAGGAGGTAAAGATGGAGAGAAAAAAAAAAAGGATGAGAAAAGACAGAGAAGGAAAAGAAGCGGACACACACACACACACACACACACACACACACACACACACACACACACACACACACACACACACACACACACACACACACACACACATTCCGACACACACACTAAACTCGAAACCAAAAGGTATGGTTAGTTACGAGTTCACGCGCAGGGTACTTACTCTTTTCCGAATTCCTCAATGGCGGGGGATTCGCATCTTTAAAAACAGACGCAAGAGCCGTGTGATTGGTTAGTCTCGCGTAAGTGGGCGGCGGGCGGGCGGGTGGGCGGCGGCGGCGGGCGGGTGGGCGGCGTTGCTAAGTTGCAGATAGACTTCCAACGTCATAACGCTCCCGACGGCGTTTTTCTGGTCTCGCGGTAAGCCGAGATTTACGGAAAGTGATCCGTTTTTCAGGAGTGACTAATATGTTTTAAAAATGTTAATATATATATAGCTACGTAAGTCGCATACAACAGTCTAGTTAAAGAACGTCGCTACACTTGTTACACGTAATTTCACATAGCATCAATACTATTGTTTTTTTTTCGACGAACAAGCTCCCTAAATGATGCCGGATTAACCGTCAGTCCGAACTACCGGGGTCTCGACTTTCCGGAACAGCGCGCGACTGCCACATGTTTCCGGCGAAGAAGACAAACAAAGAACACTTGTTAAATAAAGACTTCGAGAGTTCCATGAATGTAATAAGGATGATAATGAATTGAGAATAAAAGAATAAAAAGTTATAATCTATAATCTAACAATGGCGGATTCATGAGACGGATCTTACTTGGATGTAAAACTTAAAGGGAGCGAGAACCGCCTTTTGGAAGAGGAAATTGAAAATGATGAAACTCATACATTCAGAGATCGTCTTGGGAGAGAAAGGTGGAAGGAGGAACAGAAAAAGAATTGTTGATAAAGGAAGAAAGACAAGATAAAGGCACCGACAGACAAAGGAGCAGAGGGAAGCGCAACGGACTCGCTTGTCTCGTCCGCGCGGTAAAGAAGAAATCCATGAATATGCAATCGCCAATTAATCATAATTAATATTCAATAATTTCGTCGCCTCACCTGCCCTGAAATGTCGCCGACTGCATAATGATGTGGAAATACTTTTTACAACTGAGGATCGTTGGCCTAGGCGAGGGAGGGAGAAGTCAACATTGTCATACATTTATGCAACGTTCCGTTCAGCTGTCTTCTCTCTCTCTCTCTCTCTCTCTCTCTCTCTCTCTCTCTCTCTCTCTCTCTCTCTCTCTCTCTCTCTCTCTCTCTGTCACACACACACACACACACACACACACACACACACACACACACACACACACACACACACACACACACACACACACACACACACACACACACACACACACAGAATCCTTGAGAAAATAGAGTACGCTTAAAACCCTTTCCTCTCCCTTTCACCCCCTAACCCCTTACCACCCCTCCCCTCCTTTTCCCCCCTTTTTACCCCTTACCCTTTACCCCTTACCCCTTACCCCTTACCCTCCCTCGCTCACAACCCCCGCCACAAGCACAGAGGGTCTTGGTTGTGCAAAGTGGATA
The DNA here is from genome assembly GCF_015228065.2 of Penaeus monodon. Lineage (NCBI taxonomy): Eukaryota > Metazoa > Arthropoda > Malacostraca > Decapoda > Penaeidae > Penaeus > Penaeus monodon. The sequence goes on along the minus strand of NC_051394.1, from coordinate 5,683,488 downwards.
TAGGAAGAGGACAAACATGTCATTACGAAGGAGTGATAGCGGAGGAGGAAAACAAACCACATGGGCGGGAGGGGGGTGAAGGATGTAGGGGTGGGGGAAGGAAACATTGGGCGGGGGTGAAGGTAAGGGGAAGGGAAGGTAGTAGGGGGTGGGGGAAGGGAACATGGGGCGGGGGTGAAGGTAAGGGGAAGGGGAAGGTAGTAGGGGGTGGGGGAAGGGAACATGGGGCGGGGGTGAAGGTAAGAGGAAGGAACTAGGGGAAGGGAACATGGGGGGTGAAGGTAAGGGTGGGGAGGGGGGGAATAGGTGAAGGTATTGGGGGAGGAGGATAGGGGATTGGGGGGAAGGGGAGTTAAGGAGAGGGGAATAAGAGAGGGGGGGAGGGGGAAGGCAGGAAAGGATCTTGGGTTACTGTTTTCACTTTTCCCCCCGCGGACTCGTTCCCCAATTTGTCTTGTTTTTTTCTCTTGTTTTTTTTTTTGTGTGGTTTTATCTTTCTTTGTGTGTGTGTGTGTGTGTGTGTGTGTGTGTGTGTGTGTGTGTGTGTGTGTGTGTGTGTGTGTGTGTGTGTGTGTGTGTGTTTGTGTTTTCTTTTTTACCATTTTTTTATTTTTTTTTCTTCTTTTTTTTTTGTATTACTTATTTGTCTATTTATTTTTGCTAGCTTGGTGTCGATGTTATGATTTTCCTTCGTTTTCAAATAAACCGAAACGTACTATAATGATAGTAATTATTTACTTGAAACCGATACATTTTATAGAGATGGAAAATATCCAAGAAAAAAAAAATAAAAGAAAGAAAGAAAGAGAGAAAAGAAAAGAGGAGAAAGAAAGAAAAAGAAAAATTAATTTACATTTCACGTTCAAATATATCGTTATGTTCCGTGTTTCGCGTCCTGCCGTTGCAAGGGCGAAATGATACTCAGCGATGCATCATTTCTTCTGTTGCAGATTGCTTATCGAGCTTTCGAATCTTTTCCCCTCTCGTTAGTTATCATACTTTCTTCTTCTTCTTCGTCTTCGTCTTATTCGTTTTCTCCCTCCTGCTATTTGTCCTCCTCTTCCTTATTGCATCTCCCCTCTTCCATCTTTCTCCTCCTCCTCCTCCTCTTCTTCCTCCCATCCGCTATTCCCTCGTTCCTTCCTCCCTCCCCTTCAGCTATTGCTATCTGTAAGTCATTTCCCTTACAATCTTCGCATTTAATCATCTCCATAACTCACCTTCCCTGTTCCCTCTCCGTCCCCTCGCGGCTGGGGCCTTCCCCTCGCATCTCCGTCTTTGTTCCGGATGCTGGGTAGGTGAATCTGCTTCCCCTCTCTCTCTCGGTCTCGTGTCTGTTTCTCTTTCTCTCTCTCTTCTCTTTCTCTCTCTCTCTCTCTCTCTCTCTCTTTTCACTCAACCCCTTCTCCCTCCTTCCCTCCTTCCCTCCCTCTCTCTCTTGAGGCACTCGCTCTGGCACATCTCTCTTTTCCCTTTCTCTCTGCCTCTCTTCTCTCTTTTTTTCCCCCCTCCAGGTCGGGATAAACATGTGCGTAGATAGGAAGATACGGAAGATAAAGTCAGTCAGGGAATCAGGTTAAATAAAAAAAAGATGGTGTAGAGAGAAATGAAAGGAAGGTTGAAGAAAAGGGAGAGGAAGAGGAAGAGGAAGGGGAAGAGGAAGGGGAAGAGGGATAGGGAGAAGAAGAGGAAGAGGAAGAGGAAGAAGGAGAGAGAGAGAGAGAGAGAGAGAGAGCGAGGAGCAGGCAAAAAGTACAAAGGCCAATTAATCATCTTCCTCCCCTCCCCTTCTCCCACTCATTCGTTATTGTCTCCCTTCTCTTACAGGGACTTCTTTTTCCTTATCTACTCTCCTCTCTCCCTTTTTACTCTCTCTCTCTCTCTCTCTCTCTCTCTCTCTCTCTCTCTCTCTCTCTCTCTCTCTCCTCTCTCTCTCTCTCCCCCTCCCTCCCTCCCTCCCTCCCTCCCTCCCTCCCCCTCTCTCTCTCTCCTTCCCTCCCCATCCCCCCCTCTCTACCTCTCCCTCTCTCCCTCCCTCCCTCTCCCTCCCTCCCTCTCCATCCCTCTCCCCCTCTCCCTCTCACCCTCCCTCTTCATCCCTCTCCATCCTTCTCTTTCCCCTCCTTCTATCCCCCTTCTTTCTCCTATCCCCTCCCCCTACCCCCCGTCTCTCCCCTCTAAGACCCTCCTCGTCCCTTTCCCGATGCCTCTCACATTCTTCAAATCCCTCGCTGCTCTCCCCCTCCCTCGTTCCTTCAGCCTTTTCCCCTCCTTCCCCAACCTCCTCCATCCTCATCGCTAACCTACCCCCCCCCCCTTTCCTCCTTCTTGAGCTAAACCTTTCTTCCCTATTTTATCCTCTTTCCTTCTTATTCTTATTCTCCCCCCTCTTTCCCCAAGCTTTTCCCTTCCTCTAATTCCTCGAATTCCTTCCACCTCCTTTCCCCTCTTCTCTCCACACCTCCCCTCCCACCTTCCCACCTCCTCCCCATCTATCTCAAACCTCTCCTCTTCTGTTCCCCCAACCTCCTCTCCCCTCTTCACCTCCCCCCTCCTTCCCCAACTCTTCATCCCCACCTTCCCCCTCCTTCCCTAACTCATCTCCCACCTCCCCCCTCCTTCCCTAACTCACCCCCACCTCTCCCCAACCTCCCCTCCCTCCCTATTCACCCCAACCTCTCCTCCCTTCTTCACCCCAACCTCTCCTCCCCTCCCCCCCACCTACCCCCCCTCCTTCCCCAACTCACCCACCCCCACCCTCTCCCGCCCCCACTAATTTGCATCCAAGCCTAACTTACTCCCCCATAATCACTAATGCTGTCGGAGCTGGCGCATTATACCCCCGGTCGTGTCCCTAATTAATAAATATGATTTGGGAGGAAATAAAATGATAACGAAGGAAATATTAGGCATAGGATAAGGTGAAAGATGAAAGGAATTGGATAAAGATGAAAGATGAAGGGAATTAGATGAAAGATGAAAGATGGAAGTAAAGATGGAATCAGAAAAAAAAAAAAACGGATAAAAGGAAAAAAGAAAAGTAAATAAAAATAAAACAAAACGCGCTAAATATAAAATGCGAAACCAAATTATAAACTTTGTGTATATCAGATTTTTTTTAATGGGTAAAGAAGAGAAAAAAAAATATTTATGAAGATGAAAATTTAAAGGAGATGCTTACTAAAAGTTATTAAACGTTGATCTTAACAGACATTCCCGTGAGTGAAGATCTTGGATTTTTTTTTTTTTTTTTTTTACGGTGTAGGGAGTCGAATCTATTTTTCCGGTGATTTAGTGAGTTGCAGGTTGCGAAAAATCCGTGTGTGTGTGTGTGTGTGTGTGTGTGTGTGTGTGTGTGTGTGTGTGTGTTGTGTGTGTGTGTGTGTACATGTGTGTCTGTGTGTCTGTGTGTCTGTGTCTATGTCTGTCTGTCTGTTCTGCCTATATGTACTTTCGCACAAAATTTCGAATGTGTATTTAGTTACATATATTCTGCTTCCCAAAACAAACAAACGAATAGAAATAAACATACCTACGAATCGCCGGTACTGACACTCTGAGCCACGGGGCGAGAGAGCCAGCTCGACTTACCTGGAAGGAAAGAGAAAACAAATGAAGGAAGAGGAGACACTAATTAACCTGGAAGGCCTAATCTAAATGGTATCGCACACGCACACTCTCACCCTCATTCTTACTTGCACTCTCACTCTCACTCTTACTTTCATTCTCACTCTCATTCTTAATCTCACTCTTACTCTACTTATTCTCACTCTCACTAATCTCACACTCCATTCACTCACTCCACACACTCACACACACCACACACACACACACACACACACACACACACACACACACACACACACACACACACACACACACACACACACACACACACACAAACACACACACACACAAACAAACAAACAAACAAACACACAAACAAACAAGCGCACATATATATACAAACAAGACACTTAGACTAGTTGGGGGGGGGGGGGGGAGGAGAAACGGAAAGAAAATGAGAGGGAAAAAAAAGGAAGGAAATATCCAGCTTGTGCTTTTATTGAGCTCTTATTTTCCCATGGGCGGAAGAAGACACCAAGACAGAAACGGCGCGGCAGAGAGAAACAAGGAGGAGAGCGGAGGCAGGAAAGGGAGGAGAGGGAAAGGGCCAAGAAGGAGTGAAGGAAGGAGGGAAAAGGGCCAAGGAGGAGTGAAGGAAGGAGGGAAAGGGCCAAGGAGGAGTGAAGGAAGGAGGGAAAAGCAAGATGAGGAGGAGGGAAAGGAGCCAGGATAGGAAGGAAGACAGAAGAGAGAGAAAGAGCCAGATGGATCAAGGAAGGAAGGAGGAAAGAAAAGGGACCAAGGAAGAGTGAAAAGAAGGAGCAAGAGGAGCGGAGAAGTTGATGCCAGATGGGGTTATTTATGCCGTGGCCAGACCCCGCCCTGTATTTACACGGTGTGTGTACCCGGGGGCCACCTGGGAAGATGAGGCCGGGGAGGATACGCGTCTATAGGGAGACGTGCCGGGGGGGAAGGGGGGGAGGGCCGGTGGAAGGGGGGTAGCGATGGGGGTGGGGTGGAGAAGGGGGGGAAGCGGGTGAAGCGAAAGGGGGGAGGAGAAGGAGGGCGAGAGAGGAGGGGGGGTGGGACGAGGGTGAAAGAGGGGAGAGAGAGAGAGAGAGAGAGAGGCGTGTGCGAAGACTGAATAAAGGGAAAGGGAAGGGAGAGAGAGAAGAAAGGTGAACGAAAAAATAAATCAGAGGAAGAGGGAGGGAGGAAGAGAAGGAAGGAGAATAAAAGAGAATAGACACCCCTCTCAAAAGAAAAAAAAATCAGATACACAAACAAATGAACAGAAATACAGAAACGGGGGCAAACAAACGGAAATAACAGACGAAGAAGTAGAAGAACAAAGATACAAAATAACAAGAACGGGGGAGAGAGGAAGGGAGAAACACAAGGAGAGCGGAAGGGAGAAACACAGGGAGAGAGAAAGGGAGAAACACAAAGAAAAGAAGTGAGAAAGGAGAGAAAGGGAGAAACACAGGGAGGGAGAAGGAGAGGAGACAAAGAAAAGAAGGGAGAAACAAGGAGAGAAGAAGGAAGAAACCCAAGGAATAAAGAAGGGAGAACCACAAAGAGGGAGGAAGGGAGAGGATGGCGAGGCCGAGATCCCAGGTAGGAGCTGAGAAATGGTCGCATTAATAATAAATAGGAGGACTGGCGAGAGGAAGGGTGAGTAGAGAGATAATGACGGACGAGAGAAAGAACAGCTTATTTCGAGACGAAGGGGAAATAAAGGAAGACAAGAGAAAAGGGGGGGGGGGCAAGGAAACAAAGAAGGGGAAGAGGAATGGAAGCAAAATGGAGATAAAACATAGCATGATAATTGTAAACGAATAGAAGTGCGAAGAGATTAATAGTGAATGGAGGGAGGATAACAAAACAAAGGAAAAAACATATATAAAACTACGAACATATTCAAAGGAAACAAAGTGATTGTAGATAAAAAACAAGGAATTATAGATAAACGGCGGAACAATGAAATAAGAAAATAAAGATGTCAAAAAAAGACAAAGTAACTAAAACAAAAAAGCCCCCCCCCCCTCCAAAAATAAATAAATAAATAAATAAAAACAAATACTGAAACAGTAAACCGAGTCCGAATGCGCTCGCAACACCACCCTATCACTCGTCCGATTCCTTAGACGACACCTATCATTTGAATGCGATTCCCGTGTCATAATTTTGATCGCGAGGAGATTAGAGCGATTTAATTCCGCGAGTGGAATTGATGAATCTCCGGGAAGGTATCTCCGTTTTTTTTTTCTCTCTCTCTCTCTCTCTCTTTATGTCTTTCCTTTTTTTACAATTTGATTTCGATTATATTTTTCTTTTCTTTTTTTCTTTTCTTTTCTTTTCTCTTCTTTCTCTCTTTTTTTTCTTAAATTTCAGTTTGATTTGTTCAAAGTTTTTATTTCATTTGTTTATTCTTGGCAAGGAAGGGTACGTGATGATTATATTATTGGAGTATGTCTTAATATCTGCAGCTTGAATTCCATACTGATTTCGACAGGGGAATCAAGCAAGATATAATTATACTGCGATTAATACTCCAATTAATGAATTGTTAATATGAATAGGTTACGATTGTTAAAGCAGTGGGAGGGGGAGGGGGTGATGAGGGGAGGGTGGAAGGGGGAAGGGGGGGTGGGCAGGAAAGTTGGCTAAGTTGATGGTTGGGAGGAGGGTGGGGGGGTGTGTGAGGAGTGGGGGGAGGGGGGTGGGGGTTGAGAACGGGACAGAGATATTGGAAATTTTAATTATTTGAAAGACGATCTCGGGGTAAGTGGAGAAAAATCTACCGCCAAACTTAGGTAGCCCATTAAGGCGGAGTGAAAACTCTTGATAAAAGTGTGTAATGAAGGAGAAGGGAGGAAGGGAGGGAGGGAGGAGAGGGAGGGAGGGAGGGAGGAAGAGGAGGGAGGAGGGAGGAGAGGAGGGAGGAGAGAGAGGAGAGGAGGAGAGAGAGGAGGAGGAGGAGAGAGAGAGAGAGAGAGAGAGAGAGAGAGAGAGAGAGAGAGAGAGAGAGAGAGAGAGAGAGAGAGAGAGAGAGAGAATGAATGAGGCAGGGAGAAAAAGGAGGGAGGGGAGGGAAAAGATAATGATTAATATATGAGAATGAGAGGAACCTTGTGGATGAACGAAAAAAAAAATGAAAATAACCAGAACGAAAAGGAACCGAAGAGACACATGATAAAAGTCAAAAACATCAAAGAACCAGACAGAAAGGAAGACGAGGAAGAAGGAGAAAGAGAGGAAAAGTTAAAGAAAAAACGATAATGAGAAAATGATCATAATTATCGAAAATCTGCTGCGTCATCGTAGTTCCTTCGTGTCTCTTCGTCTCTTTTATCATAATTCTTGATTGTCGGTTATTCTTAATAATCATTTCACAAATTTTAAATGCACTTGACCCCTCCCTCCCTCCCTCCCTCCCTCTCTCCTCTCTCCCTCTCTCCTTCCCTCCCTCCCTCTCTCCCTCCCTCCCTCCCTCCCTCCCTCCCTCCCTCCCTCCTTCATCTCTGACCTCCCTCTAGCCTAACCCCTCTACCCCATCTGTCGATAAAGATTCCCCTTTCTTTTCTGTGTTCCCCTCTATGGCCACTATTTTCCAATTCTCTTCTCCCCTTCTTTCCCCTCTCCTCGCCTCCACTCGGAGATGTATCTCCTCCCCCTCACATCCCAGCATGTACACTCCTGTTTCTCCTCTTGCCTCCCCTCGCTTCCCCTCTCCTTCCCCCTCGCCCCCCCTCACTTCCCCTGGCCTCACCTCTCATTTCCCCTCACTTCCCCTCATCTCCCCTCGCCTCCCTTCACCTCCTCGCATCTCCCCTCGCCTCCCTTCACCTCCTCGCATCTCCCCTCGCCACCCTTCACCTCCTCGCATCTCCCCTCGCCTCCCCCTCCGACTCCCAACCTCGAGACTCACCACCATAGAAGATCCTCAAACACAAGTATTTTTGCCTGAGGGAGGGAACTGAAACCCAATCTAACCAGAAAAAGAGAAGCAGACTATGGCGCTCCTACGCACATCCTCCTCCCCTCTCCCTCCCCTCTCCCTCTTTTCACCCTTCCCCCCCCCTTTCCTCTCCTCTTCCCCCCTCTTCGTTCGTCCCCTCTTTCCTCTTTTCACCCGCTCTTTCCTCTTCCCCCTCTTCTCCTTTCGCTCGCGCTTTCCTCCTTTTATCCCTTCTCTATTCGTTCGCTCTCCCCTCTTTTTTGCCTCCTCCCTTCTCTCCCCTCTTGCCTGTCTCCCATCCCTTTTTCCTCTCTTTCCCCTTCATTGTCATTGTAATGGTTGGGTTTCTGAATCCCCAGTAAGACAGAAGTCAGCCCGGGGGGGTTGGCAAACGAACAAAGCGGATGATAGCGGGCATCGTTAGGGAGAGAGGGAGAGGGAGTGGGAGTGGGAGTGGGAGAGGGAGAGGGAGTGGGAGTGGGAGTGGGAGAGGAGAGGGAGAGGGAGAGGGAGGAATGGAGTGGGAGAGGAAGAGGGAGAGAGAGAAGGAGAAAGAGAAAGGGAAAGGAAGAGAGAGAGAGAGAGAGAGAGAGAGAGAGAGAGAGAGAGAGAGAGAGAGAGAGAGGAGAGAGAGAGAGAGAGAGAGAGAGAGAGAGAGAGAACGCTGAAAATAGACACATTTTTTTTTCTTCTACGTACGCCCGTCCATGAATCTGTCCGATCGCGTCAGGCATGTACCGTACATTTACACATTTCTTTCCGGTCACGAAATTCCACCGCTGAAATGTGAAGGGAAAGAGACCCCCCCTCCCCCCCCAACATATGCAGATACGCCGCTGTTATGGAAATCGAAAATGAGTCACAAGACTTTGCAAAGATAGTGACTCCTGGCATTCGGGACTCCGCTGTGTCGTTACCCTTGCGTGCGAATTCCATTGTAATGTCGTGAGAGAGAGAGAGAGAGAGAGAGAGAGAGAGAGAGAGAGAGAGAGAGAGAGAGAGAGAGAGAGAGAGAGAGAGAGAGAGAGAGAGAGAGAGAGAGAGAGAGAGAGAGAGAGAGAGAGAGAGAGAGGCCTACATACAAGCAAATTACTATCTGTCTATTTACGTCATACAAGAAATATGTATGTGTCAGGGAGGAAGGAAGGAAGGAAGGAAAAAAGTAAGAAAGGCAGTAAGAAATAAAGAAAGGAATAAAATGAAAGAAGTGAAGGAAGGACAGGAAAAAGGAAGGAAAGAAATACAGGAAAAAAAAAATTAGGAAGGAAGGAAGGACTGGAAAAGGGAAGAAAGGAAGGAAGTACATGCAAAATGAATGAAGGAAGAAAAAAAAGGAAGAACCAGAAAGGAAGCGAGAAAAAAAGGGCTTTAAAACGAGAGCAAATGAGCGAAGGCATGTTCCTTACACCTGCTTCTTGCCGTCGATGCGCTAGACACTAACTGATGTTTACCTTGAGTGTTTTTACTGAACGTATACAGAAGGCGAGTTTTCCTAACAGCAACGGGAATATGGATGGTTTTCGTTTGCTGAATTTAGATGAACGCTTTCTCGCCTTTTTTCTCTCTCTCTCTTTCCATCCGTTATTTTCTCTTATCATATCTGTTTTTTTTTCTTTCTTTCTTTCTTTCTTTCTTTTTCTTTTTCTCTTTCTTCTTCTTCTTCTTTCTTTCTTTCTTTCTTTCTTGTTCTCCTTCTTTCTTTCTTTCTTTTTTCTTTCTTTCTTTCTCACAATCTTTCTTCCTTTCTCGCAATCTTTCTCTTTCCCTTTCGTTCTCCCTTTCCCTTTACATTTCCCTTCCCCAACCCCATTCTCCCCTATCTTCCACCCTCTTTATCTTCGGTTCTTCCTATCTCCCCCCTTCGCCCTCCCTCGAGTATAGTATCGTAATCTTTTCCGCCATAAGTCACTCCCCGACTATCAACCACTTAACCAAATCTTCGTATCTTCTCCTTCTTTCTCCTCTCCCTCTCCCTCTCCCTCTTTCTCCCCTTCCCTCCCTCTCCTCTCCCTCTTTCTCCCCTTCCCTCCCTCTCCCCTTCCCTTTCTCTCTACCCTTCCCTCCCCCGCCCTCGGTTCTGTCCATCTTCACTTAAGTTTATCTTGTCATCCACTAGCCACCCCTCCCCTCCCTCCCCTCCCCTCCCCTCCCCCTCCCTCCCTCCCCTCCCCTCCCCTCCCCTCCCTTCCCCTCCCTTCCCCTCCCTTAGTGGTTTTTGCATAGCCTTATTTATTTATTTATGTTACAATTTATTTTGTTGTTATTGTTAATGCTGTTTTTAGTGGTATTATTAATATTGTTAACGTGGTTATTCTTGTGTGTGTTTGTTGTTGTTGTTGTTGTTGTTATTCTTGTCATTTTGTTTTTTGTTACTTTTCTTATGATTTTGTTTTTCCTCTTTACCTTATCTCATTTTCTGTTCATTTCCATTTCGTTTTTCTCTCCCGCTGTAACAGGGAACCAGAATGTTCACAGAGATCGTTGATTGGCTTCCACTGTCTCCTACCTCCCCCCCTCCCTCCTAGTTTCCCTCCTCCTCCTCCCCTCCCCTCCTCCTCCTCCCTCTCCTCCTCCTCCTCCTCCTCCTCCTCCTCCTCCTCCTCCCTCCTCCTCCCCACCCCACTTACCTTCCCCACTCACCTGTCAGCTACTAACCTTCACCACTCCCCACTCCTCCCCCACATCCCCACTCTCACTCCCCTTCCTGTCACGCTCCTTCCCACCCTCACTCCCTCCCCTTGCTGTCGCGGTCCTCCCCCTCCTCCTCCTCCTCTCCCCACCCGCCCCTCCCCCTGCTGTCGCGCTCCTCCCCTTTACCCCATGAAGTAATGCAATTTCCCCTCCACACGCCTCTGTTCCCATCTCCTCACCTCCGTTCCTGGTTCCTTGAAATTACGCCTGTCTCTCTCTCTCTCTCTCTCTCTCTTCTCTCTCTCTTTCTCTCTCTCTCTCTCTCTCTCTCTCTCTCTCTCTCTCTCTCTCTCTCTCTCTCTCTCTCTCTCTCTTCCCTCTCTCTCTCTCTCTCCTTTCCTGCCTCCCTCCCTCTCTCTTTCTCCCTTTCCTTCTCCCTCCCCTCTCCCCCCCCTCTCCTCTCTCTCCTTTCCTCCCTCCCTCCCTCTCTCCCTTCCTCCCCCCCACCCACCCCTTTCGGTGTCACCTCTCCCCTCACTTGCTGTCCATCTTTTCGCTCCCCTCGTGAGTTTCCCCTCGCGGGCACGTCACTCTCCTCGTAACGAAGACTTCGCTGGAATCACAGGTCACACACGTGCACACGCACAGGCACGTGCAGACACACACACACACACACACACACACACACACACACCACCACCACCCACCACCACACCACACACACACACACACACAAACCACACACAAAAACACACCACACACACTAACGCACAAGCACAAAACGCACGAGTACACAATACACCCATCACTGCACAGCACACTACGTCCACATAAGAAGCACAACACGAGACAGACCCACCGTCACATATCCACCTTTTCAATCACATCACACGTGGTCGCAAGAACAAAGCGCGACGATGTCACATAAATTTTCACCGGCTATGTAGCAACACTCATCGTCCATTTAATTACCACAGACAAACACACAACCCACCCCACACCACCACTCAACACATCTACACAACCAAGAACAAACTCACCATCACAAAACGTTCACAGCATATAGACAACACACACGCACACAACGACACACAACACACACACACACACACACACACACACACACACACACACACACACACACACACACACACACAGATATATATATATATATATATATAATATATAATATATATATATAATATATATATATATATACTATATATATATATTGTACATTCGAGAATTCCTTTTCCCCCCATCTCTATTCCTCATTTCTTTCCTTTGTTTTGCTTTCACTTTCATCCTGAGTTCCCCTAAACGTCATTTCTCATCCCTCAATCCAGCTGTGTACTTTGTCTCCTGTTCCCTGATTCTCTTATATTTCGTTTTTTTTTTTAGTTTCCTTCTGAAACGGGATATTCAGCGCATTTACTTTGTTCATGTTTCTAATAAACAAAGAAATGGTGTCTATATGTGGGAGGGAGGGAGGGAAGAAGGGAGGGAAGGAAGGAAGGAAGGAAGGAAGGAAGGAAGGAAGGAAGGAAGGAAGGAAGGAAGGAAGGAAGGTGAGCGAATGAGTGAGTGAGTGAGTGAGTGAGGAAGGAAGTGAATAAATAAGCAAGTAAGTAAGTGAGAGAGTAAGTCAGTGATGAAGGAGGGAAGGAAGTGAGGGAATAAGTCACCACCCATTCTCCCCTTCCTTCCCCCCCCCCCTTTTGGCTCCCTTTATCACCCCCTTAAGGAAGTGCGCCGAGGGGAAACCCCCCAGAGATCTCTAATGAGTCGTGCGAATATTAAGAGGTAATCCGACCAAGTTGCTAAACCCGCCAACTTGTGGTAAACAGGACCGCCATGTTCAGCCTTGCGAGCATCCCCCTCTGTCCCCTCTCTACCCCTCCCCCCTCTTCATCTTCCCTTCCCCCATCTCTCTCTCTCTTCTCTTCTCTTCTTTGTCTGTTCTCTTTTTATCTGACTCTCTTTCTCTCTCTTTCTATCTAAATCTGACTCTCCCTCCTTCTCCTATTCCTTCCTCCTCCTCTTGTCCCCTTTCCTCTCCTCCTAGGAAGAAACCGGAGAGGAGTAGAAAAAAGGAAACAGGGAAGGAGGAAGGGAGAAAGATTTGACATGCGGGAGCAGAGGAATTGAAATCTGAAGACGTTATGTGACTCATGAAAACGAGCTATATTTAGTAACTACAAAATGGCCATGAGCTATCAGGGCCGATGGTGTTTTCCTTTACATGTTTTATCGTGATTTCTCTCTCTCTCTCTCTCTCTCTCTCTCTCTCTCTCTCTCTCTCTCTCTCTCTCTCTCTCTCTCTCTCTTCTCCTCTCTCTCTCTCTCTTCTCCTCTCTCTCTCCTCTTCTCCTTCTCCCTCTCCCTCTCTCCTCACTCTCCGTCACCCTCTCCTTCTCCCTCACCATCTCCCTCTCCCTCTCCCTTCCACTTTGTTTCTCCCCCTTCCTCCTTCACCCCCCCTTTTTCCCCCTTTCTCTCTCCCCACTTTCCTTTTTCTCTTCGCTGAGGAGCATTCAGAGGAAGACTTCCGTGGTTTTCTCCCAAATGGAATGAAAAGAAAACTGTTTTTAAATCCTCGTCTAAGTGAATTAAACTTAATCGCGGACTCCTTCCCAGAAGCTATTAAAGGTGACCTTGAGAACTCCTGATGAATAAGGAACAATGTTGCCGTCGGGAGAGGCGCTCGGGAAAGTCGCCCGTTTGGCTCCTTTTCCCGCTAGGTGGCGGGAGAGGTTGACTTACAGAGCGCAGGCACGCACGCATACATATACATATACATATTCATATACATATTCAAATTCATGTTCATATCATATTAATGTTCATATTCAAATTCATATACAGATATATATACATTACACTATCTCTCTCTCTCTCTCTCTCTCTCTCTCTCTCTCTCTCACTCACTCACTCACTCACTCACTCTCTCTCTCTCTCTCTCTCTCTCTCTCTCTCTCCTACCTACCTACCTACCTACCTATCTTACTCACTCACTCACAAACACAAACTCAATCAAACACACAAGACGCCCGCACCCGGTCACGGCACGCCCTGACCCCCAGCAGAGCGAGGGGCATACCACAGTGCCCGCGAGACGCCAGGGGAAAGCTCTCTTGGCAGACGCTGGAAATGCCACTCGCTGGACGCCGTCTCTCAGCTGTTTGTTTAGCTTAGGTTGGCACCCCTGGTTGAGTCAGGTTGCGTTGCGTGGGTTTCTCTCTGTCGTTCTTTCTCTTCGTTCAATTCTTTTCTGTCTGTTTCTCTTTCTTTTCTTTCTTTATTTTATCTTATTTATTTATTTTTTTTTTAGTTTTTCTTTTCTCTCTCTTTCTTTCTCTCATTGTCTCTTTTATTCTTTTTTTCTCTCTCTCTTTCCCTCTTTCTGTCTTCCCCCCCCCCTCTCTCTCTCTCTTCCTCTCTCTCTTTCTTTCTCTCTGTCTTTTTCTCTCTCTCTTTCTTTCTCTCTCCCTCTCCCTTTCTTTCTCTCCGTGCATGGCGAAAGGTGCTCAGTATCTGGCCTCAAATCACACTCTTGCGACAAGTGAGAGACGGAGAAAATAAACAGCGCAGACCTGACACATTGAGAGAGAAAAAAGAAAAAAGAAAAATAAGAAGAATAAGATAAAGAAAAAGAAGAAAGAGAGAAGAGATAGAGAGAGAGAGAAAAAAAATCAGTTTTTCGCTCAATGAAGCGACTCTTCGCTAAGTTGCTTCTTTTGAAGTCGACGGAATAATGAAGTTGGTCTATTTGGCGCCCATTAAAATCTCCTTAAACAAACGATTGTAAACTGTCGTTAATCCCCAGCTAATCTTGTCTTGATTTTTTCCCTCTTCTTCTTCCTTTCTTTCTCTCGTTGTCGTCTTTTAGTCTTTTTTTTCCTTCCTTTTTTGCAGTTCATTTTTATTTTGGTTTTAAGCCTCACGCGATCCTTGCTCTCCTCTCCACAGTTCCTCCTATTCTTAATTTATTCTCTTCTTCCTTCTCTTATAATTATTATTATTCCTCCTCCTCCTCCTCCTCCTCCTCCTCCTCCTCCTCCTCCTCCTCCTCCTCCTCTCTCCTCTTCTTCTTCTTTTTCTTCCTCTTCTCCACTTCATCCTTCTCTTCCATCCTCTCACCCTCGGCGTAAACAAAGCAAAGGGATTAGTTAGAAGATTTTCTCATCAACACGAGCGCTGTGAGCGTCTCCATCCATCAGGATATGTCACCCCCTTCCTTCTTCTTCCTTCCTCCTTCCTCCTTCCTCGATTCCTTCCTTCCTCCCTTTCTCCTCCTTCCTTTCTTTCCACCTTTCCCCCCTTTACTTCTCCCTCCTTCCTCTCCCTTCCTCCCTTCTCTCTTTCCTCTTTCTCTCCCCTCTCCCCCCACCCCTTTCACCCTCCTTCTTCCTCCTTCTCGATTCCCGTCTCCCCTTAGCCCCCCCCTCCCCCCGTCACCGAGTCACCCAATACGGCTAAAGTCGACAGAACAGCACTTGTAGTATAAAGTGTCACTCTTACATGACACCGCCACAGGTCATTCGAGTGTCAAATGCCACTTTCAGGCGCGACAAAATATAAGTAAAAATAAATACAAAAAAAAAAAAAAATATCGTGTGCTCAACGAGATCGCTTCAGACAGCCAGCGAAAGTGGCCAATGGCAGCCTCTATTGCCAATCAACGTGATTTTCTCTCTCTCCCTCTCTCTCTCTCTCTCTCTCTCTCTCTCTCTCTCTCTCTCTCTCTCTCTCTCTCTCTCTCTCTCTCTCTCTCTATCAAGCCGTGATACGAATCATCACAATTTTCTCTTGTCTTTGTCTTCTCTCTATCTATCTGCCAACACACCATCAATTCTAAATGTTATTCACTGCTCTCTCTCTCTCTCCACCTTCCTCCTCCTTGCATCAACGTCTTCCCCTTCTCTCACTCTTCTGCATCTTTCGCATCCCTTTCTCCCTCTCCCTCCTCTCCTCCTCGCCCATCTCCTTTCTCTCTCCCCTCTCCCTCGTCCCCTTCCCCCCTTCCCCTCCTCTCTCTCAACCCACCCGCTTTCCCCTCATCCCCTTCCCCTCTCCCTCTCCCCTTCCTCCCCTCAAACCGCCCACTTTCCCCTCCGTAACCCTCGCAGATCAGATCAGCCTCCACCCCTTTTTCCCTTCGTCTTTTGGGCAACCCTCGAGTCTCTCTCCTTTAAATCGGAAGCTCCTCCTCGAGGCCGACTCCAGGTGGAGGCTGGACATGCTACTTGGCCAACTTGTTTCTTGACATTCTCTTATCTCTCTGTCTCTCTCTCTCTCTCTCTCTCTCTCTCTCTCTCTCTCTCTCTATATATATATATATATATATATATATATATATATATATATATATATATATATATATATATATATACACATGTATCTCTCCTGTCTCTGTATCCCTCTCTCTCTCTCTCTCTCTCTCTCTCTCTCTCTCTCTCTCTCTCTCTCTCTCTCTCTCTCTCTCTCTCTCTCTCTCTCTCTCTCGCGTGGAGTCGCGGGGTATTTATATTTGTAACACGATCTCCGTCTGAACTCTGGGCGAACTTATGCATTTTCATATAATTCGTACATTTTAATCTGGGAAATGCACAAGCACACGCCAACTCCCTGCTTCCTATTCCCATCATCAACCTCATCCCCATTCCCGTCATATTCCAGTCCCCACCCCCCACATACTTCCCCCACAACCCCCTGTTCCTTCCCCACGCTTATGTACACCCCTCATTCCCCTACAGACATTCCTCAATAAGCGTATGTACGTATATAAATATATATATATATATATATATATATATATATATATATATATATATATATATATATATACACACACACATATACATATACATATACAGATACATATAGATACATATACCCCCACCCCCATCCCCACCTCACCCCACCCCCTTCCCACCACAGACACCCCAGATACTCATCACCTGCCCTCTCTCCCCTTTCCCTCCCTTTCTCTCCTCCTTCCCTCCCCTGTTCCTCCCTCCCTCCCCCATCAGCGCCTCCGTCGAGAATCCCGTAGCGAAATTCCACCTATTCAACGGGTTGTCATCAGGCATCAGGGCCGCAGCCTGAGACTCGCCCTAGACCACTTTAGATTCCTCACAGTCCAATTTAGTAACGATTTTCCCGTGGATGGTTCGCAAACGGGGGTGGGGGAGGGGAGGGGTGTGTGAAGGAGTAGAGGAGGAAGATAGAGGGGGGAGGTAGTGGAGAGAGAGAGGGTGAGGGAGAGAGAGGGGAGGGGAGAAAAGAGGGTAGGGGAGAGGTGAGAGTAGGAGAGAGAGAGAAGAGAAGAGAAAACAAAACAAGACAGGAAAAGGAATAAAAAAGAAAAATGTTAAACTGAGAACATGGAGAGGAGGAATATGGAAAAGAAAGGGAAAGAGAAATGGAATGAAGGAGGGGGAAGGGAAAAAAAGGGGGGTTAAGGAGGAGGGGAATTGGGGGAAATTGGGGAGGAGGGGCAATTGGGGGAGATTGAGGAGGGGGAGGAGGGGAATTGGGCGAGACTGGGGAGGAGGGGGGGAGATTGGGGAGGAGGGGGGGAGTTGGGGATCCTGCTTAGTGGAGATGACCGTCAGCCGTTAAAATCAGTTCCATGTGAGGCACTTTAAGACCCGGCAGGTGGGGTTGGGCGGGGGGGGGGGGTAGACGAGATGGAGGAGAAAATAAAAAAAAAATGAAAAAAATCGGGAGAAAAAAAAAAAAAGGAAGAAAGACCGCAGCGGAGTATTTCTCAAAATGAGGGAAACAAGCAGGGGGAAATAGCGTTATGAATAAGGACCCAAAAGCTCGTTTAAAATTGGCAGTTATTGGTCCCCCCCCCAAAAAAAAAAAAAGAAAGATACGCAGGTACTCTCCATCGACGCCGTTTCAGAAACTTTATGTATCCAAACGCTGACGAAATTTTAGACAGACAGACAGACAGACAGACAGACAGACAGACAGACAGACAGACAGACAGACAGACAGACAGACAGACAGACAGACAAACAACAGACACAGAGAGAATATCTTAAAACATCACTAGTCCCGTTACTGGTCGAGTGGGAAAGAAATTCTACTATTCCCAAATTCCCACATAAGCGCCATTCCCGAACGCGCCCGACCGAATGTGTTCGTCCGGCCGCGAGGTGGCGCTCGTATGCGTGAGCGAAGACAAGTGACGATGAGCGACTGTTTACGGGGAAACCTTTGCAGTATTTGTTTTCCTAATTTGATTTTGCGAGACGTGGCGAGAGTGTGGGGGAGGGGGGAGGGGGTAGAAAGGGAGGGAGGGAGGGGAAGGGTAGGAAGGGAGGGAGGGTAGGAAGGGAAGGAGGGAGGGAGGGTAGGAGGGAAGGGAGGCAGGGGCACGTGAATAAGTGCATAGGGAGTTGTTAATGTAACTTGACGTAAGTGTGTGTGCGCGCGAGTAGGCTCGTTTGAAGATGTTTAAATGAGCGCGGAGGACACACTTTAGCTGGGTTGGCGCTTAATGCAAGCTCCACCCTCGGCAATGGTTGCAAATCGTGCCGCCTTTCGCTAAATAAATCTCCTTGCCGCCTCGACTTGAATAATTTGAAGGCCCCTTTACATAATTGTGACGCGCGCGCGCGCGCCACACACACACACACACACACACACACACACACACACACACACACACACACACACACACACACACACACACACACACACACACACACACAATGCAAATACATAAATAAAAACACAAACAAATGAAATGATAAAAATAAAGATAAATCAATAAAAGAATGGGGATAAAAACAAATCTACATTAAAATATCTGAAGGCTTCATTGCGTAACGAATCGAAGGCAAATCACTCATTGCTGCTTCCTCAAACCACGTACTCAATCCGCGCCACGAAATTCAGCTGAAACGCCTTGAAGAAACACACTCCCATTTTCTGAAACTCATGAAACGCCTATATTGTGATATTGCATTTTCCTTATTTTGTGAGTCCTTGGTTTAGACATTTAGACGCTGTTATTGTTGGTATTATTATTATTGTCGTTGTTATTTATACTGGTATTATCATCATTATTATTATTGTTGTTGCTGTTATTGTTATTGTTATTGTTATTATCATCACCATTATTATCATCTTTATTATTACTGTTATTACGATTATTATTATCATTATTATAAGTGTTATTACCATCACCGCAACTACAAATCATCACAACAACCATTTCCCTTATTCATGAACCCACCTCACTATAACATTCACACCGCTATGCAACATCGCCCGCGTAATGCTGTCACGTCTAACGGCTCTCTCTCTCTTCTTTCCCAGGTGAGAACTCAAACGCCGGGACCAACACGCAGAAAGTTTAAATCGAGCAGCTAAGTTTGGCCCCGCGAGTTTGCCTCAAGTTTGATAAGCTCGTCAAGTTCCCAGTTCTCCTCAGATTGAGAGCTAATTAACATATGTAAGGCATCTGAAGCATCTGCACTCGGATGGGCGGAGGATTTCAGATCTGGGTATCCGGACAGGGGAGAGGGGGGTCCGAGGGGAAATAGGGGGTGGTGGGGAAAGGGGGAGGTGAGAGAGGGGGTAAGGAGACTGGGGAAGGGGAGAGAGGAAAGGGGAGGGAGGGGGTCAGAGGGGAGATAGGGGGTGGTGGGGAAAGGGGGAGGTGAGAGAGGGGTAAAGGGGAGAAAGGAAAAGGGGAAGGAGAGGGGGGTGAAGGGAAAGGGGTGTGGAGAATGATGGCGAGGGGAGGAGAGTGGGAGGGGGAGAGGGAAGGGGAGAGGGAAAGGGAGGGAAATTAGACACACAAAGTTCTGGGTTAATCTTGCTGGCATTATTCATCAGGAAACTCACTCACTCTCTCTCTCTCTCTCTCTCTCTCTCTCTCTCTCTCTCTCTCTCTCTCTCTCTCTCTCTCTCTCTCTCTCTCTCTCTCTCTCTCTACCTCCCCCTCCCTCCCTCCCTCCCTCCCTCGGCGACATCTGGGAACACCGAGACAGCGAGAAGACTGGAGTTAAACACGGCAAAGGGCGAGGGGGGGGGTGGGGTGTTACAGCGCCTCGAGGATCTAGGACTTGATGTCTTTATGGCGGCGGGGGGGGGGTGGATAAAGAAGGGGGAGGAAGTAGGAGGGAGGAAGTGGGAGGGAGGGTTGGGAAGGAGGGAAGAAACGAAAGGGTGAAGGAAAGAATGGAGACAGAATGATAAAAAGGGAATGAAGAGTGGGAAAGGAAGGAGGAGAGAGCAAAGGGAAAGGGGGAACGATAGGAGGAAGGAAAGGAGAGGGGGAGGGATGGGGAGGAGGGTGGGGGGAATGAGGGAGGGAGGGAGGGAGGAGAGAGGGAGGGAGGAGAGAGGAGGGAGGAGGGAGGGAGGGAGGGAGAGCCAACCTGACACTCAGGATGTAAATATTTTCGAGTCATGTGCGTATAAACAAAACATGTGGGAGTATGCATAGTGGAATGTGCTCTTGTAAACACACACACACACACACACACACACACACACACACACACACACACACACACACACACACACACACACACACACACACACACACACACACACACACACACACACACACACACACACACACACACACAACCCCCCCACACACACCCCACACACACCTTCTCCCCCCCCCCCCACACACCCTTTCCCCCCAACTCACACCCGTACACAACTCCGAACCATAAAGGCATATACGAGAACTGCCCTGCGCCATAGGCCTAAACCGAGATATTGGATTGCGTGGTTTGAGAGGCCTATCAATACATTGCATTACGAGTGCAGCATAAACAAAGAGAATTTTTTCCCTTTCCCGGAATTCGGACTTTGATGTTATTCCTGATTTTTTTTTCTCTCTCTCTTTCCCCACTCTTATTTCGATTATTATTTGCTGTTATTTGTTGTTGTTCTGATTGTTATTTTCGTGGGGTTGATATTATTATTATTATTATTATTATTATTATTATTATTATTATTATTATTATTGTTATCATTATTATTATTATTATTATTATTATTATTATTATTATTATTATTATTATAATTACTACTACTACTACTACTACTACTACTACTACTACTACTACTACTACTACTACTACTACTACTACTACTACTACTACTACTATACTACTATTACTACTACAATTGTTATTATTACTACTGCCACTATTATTACTCCAACGACCTTTACTACCAATACTCCTACACTGATTATCGCCATAATACACAAATATATCATCATATCTCTCTTCTTATCACGCAAACCACGCCCTTAACCGCCGTAATGCCGGTCTATGTTGGACTATGTAGGACTGGGGAGGGGTGGCTATGTTGGTTCCGTGTCCTCAGATGTCACAGCGGTCCGGGATTTATGAGGTCGCATCATTTTTATGTAGGGCCGCCCAGAGCTGTTCGGCGGGATCACATTAGTATCGACCAGTAGGCGGCCTCTCCCTCTGGCACCCCTACGGCAGCCCTCTGGCACCCCTACGGCGCTACCTTACGCCCCTAAGCCTTGCCCTTCGTTCTCCCTCCTTCACTCGCGCCGGCCCTCTTGTCTAAGGACGCTCCCTTTTGCCGATAATACATCTCCCTCTCCCTCATCCTATTAGCGTGGATTATTTTTCCCCGTCGCCCGGTTTACAATATTCTTGCGTGACTAGGGTACGTGTGTATACGCGCGCACACGCAGGAGCTCGCTCGTTCGCTCACTCGCTCACTCACTCACTCACTCACTCACTCACTCACTCACTCACTCACTCACTCACTCACTCACTCACTCACTCACTCATTCACTCACCACACACACACACACACACACACACACACACACACACACACACACACACACACACACAACACACACACGTGCCATGTACGGACGCCAGACCCTTTAGCCATGAATCACCCTCTCGCGCACACACACAAGCATGCACACTTTCACTTCCCGTCACTTATGAACCCCGCGGGAGAATTCGGTTCCAAGTTGTCAAGATCAATCAGCTGAGGTAATATCTGCCGGGGCTTAGAGTGAACCCTGCGCGAAAGAGTGCGATGACAGAATCTTCTCGAAACGTTGCCACGGGGGAGAGATGACGTCATGGAATCATCCTCTTTTTTTTTAAGGTTTAATTTCAAGAAAGAAAGAAAGGGAAAAAAATCTCATTAAGATCTGAAAATCAGGAGAAAATAAGGGTTATTGATAGGTAGTGAGATTCAGTGGTTTAAAACTCGGGTGTCCGCCATCTGTCTGCGAGATAGTCTTGCGCGAGTTATCACCAGCTGGCTCTTGGGCATCATCAGCTGATGGAGCCATGTGGTAGGGCACGTTTGACACCTACATCGACATAAACATAGCTCCCAAACATTCGTACTTACACACACACACACACACACACACACACACACACACACACACACACACACACACACACACACACACACACACACACACACACACACAGACGCATTTGGAATAGGCCTAAGTACCGGGGCGGCCCCCCAGCCAAATACTCTCGGACAGGTAGGCTCTGTGAAGTTTCGGCGGCCCCAACCTGGCCCTCCAGCTGACACAGTTTGGTAAAGAACAGAGCGCTAAATGAGGGAGATAGGGAGAGAGGAGAGGGAGATAGGGAGACGGAGAGGGAGAAGGAGAAGGAGAAGGAGAAGAAGCTGAAGGAAAGGGAGCAGGAGAAGGAGAAGCTGAGGGAGAAGAGGGAGAAGGAGAAGGAGTAGGAGAGAGTGAGAGTGCAAACCGCGCTGAAGGAAGGCAAAGGCGGTTTAACTAAACATTGGAAGTATTTCGTTATTCCATTCATTGGAATGATGGTTTGCTGGTTTCGATGAAAAGGAAAATAGTAGTAAGGAGTTCTGATACTGATTATAATGAAGATAATCATGATGATATAAAAACAAGAATAACAACAGCAATGATGATACTATTAACAATAATAACCATATGACCAGAAGCAGAAGCAATGAAGGAGAGAGGGAGAGAGGGAAGGGAGAAGAGAGAGAGGGAGTGGGGGTGGAGGGTGTAAGAATCAGAGAGAGAGAGAGAGAGAGAGAGAGAGAGAGAGAGAGAGAGAGAGAGAGAGAGAGAGAGAGAGAGAGAGAGAGAGAGAGAGAGAGAAAGTGGGGGGAGGGTGTAAGAATCAGAGGGAGGGAGAAGAGAGAGAGGGGGGGGGGGGTGGAAGGCTTGGCATCTCCTCGCCTGCCAGGAATAGCGATGTACGGGTGACTGAAGGGGTGGAGCGAGGCAGAGCCAAGCGCCCGGTGCCAGGACTCCGGAGTTGTAACGAAATCTTATTTACTTCAATATTCTTCTTACCTTTCAGCTGGAGATTGTCATTTGACATTTTAATTTTCATTCCCATTGTCATTTCTTCATCTTCGCGATGTATGGGGATGCTTATCTATCTCTATCTATCTATTTGTCTATCTATACTTATCTATCTTCTGTCTCTCTATCTATCTATCAATTTATCACACATGCATACATACATGATATGCATATGAAAAAATGAATTTAATATAACGAGAAAAAAAACCACGTCACATATTCCCCAGCTCAGTGAAGCACTTGTGAATAATTATGAGACTGAATCGCGCAGATCGATACTAATTATCAATTCAGATATCACGTAATTAGGCTCGACGAACCCAGAACGATCGGAAAAAAGCCAAAGAAACTCTTGATAATAAAAAATAAGTATGAGAAAATAAAGAAAGATGATGAATAAAAGTCGTGACTACGATGGAACGTGATTTCCATTACCCCGTCACACACACACGGGTACTTGGGATACCCAGATGCGTGTATGTTAAGAAATGCTATTTACTCCTCCATTTCATCATTTTTCATCTATTTATTTATTTATTTTTTATTTATCTATATATTTATTTATTATTTATTTTTCTTAAAGCAAAGTTCGAAGGTCTTCTGAATAAGGTCCTCTGGATGAGTAGAGGGAGGGGGAAGGAGGGGTAGTTCTAGTAGTGGGGGTTAATCGTATGGGAGAGGTTTACTAGTGGGGGAGGGGGCACTATTAGTAAGGGTGAGGTATTAGTAGTATATTAGGGAGGGGTTATATTAGCAGAAGGGTAGAGTTGTTGTAGTAAGTAGTGATAGTAGAATGGTAGCAGTAGGAAGGGGGTTGTAGCAGTAGTAGGAGAGGTAGTGAGGGGGTTACAAGCAGTAAGAGGGGGTTGTAGCAGTAAGAGCGAGTTTCCACGGGCTAGTGAAAATGTCCGGAACGCGGAGGAAAACCAGTGCTATTTCGGGTGGTAAATTTCATGGAATATTAATTAATCAAACCTTTAGGCTAGAATGAACAAGTGGATTTTTTTCCACAGAATGGAAGACATTAAAAGAACATTACCAAACTGAACTTCATTACAGCCATAACAAAAAAAAAGTGGTGTGTGTGTGTGTGTGTGTGTGTGTGTGTGTGTGTGTGTGTGTGTGTGTGTGTGTGTGTGTGTGTGTGTGTGTGTGTGTGTGTGTGTGTGTGTGTGTGTGTGTGTGTGTTTTGACAACCCAGACGCCTGAATTTCCAATGAATGAACAGTGCCATTGGATTATTGACATGTATTAAGATGAAAAGTTACATGAAAATAAAAACCGATAAGGAAGTATGCCTCCTATGTGCACATTTGTTTCTATTATGCATCCGGACGACAAAGGCGTATTTTGGCGAATGATATTGGAATTTTTTTCCTTTTTTTGTCTTTTTTTGGCGGGGGGGGGGTCTTTTTCTTATTTTTCCCGTCTTTTTTTTATATTTTGAGAGTCCCCGGCGGCAAGAACGTGCTCTAGCTTCCAGCTGCTGTAGGGTCGAAATGCCATAGGATTCCAACGGGAGAAATAGCATTAGGCAGAACTTAAGGATTTAACGTTATCCACTTTTCTTCCCATGTATTATGTCGGTCGAAAGACGAATAGAATCAATGCGTAATTTTCTCTCACTGATGAGAATTCCGGGAAACTGTTTCAAGAGTCGCCGGGAACAGGTCGATAAGAGTCACATCTGCATATCGCCATCTAGGATTTTCGAATCTGGCGACATCTGGATCTCCTCCCCCCCCATCCCCCTCCCCTCCGTGCTCGAGAACCCACTTCTGAGACCGATAAAAAAAAAGAAAAAGAAGAAGAAAAAAAAAGAGAGAGGGAGAGAAAACCGATGAAGATAATTATATGCGTAATGACAATACGGATTACAATGTCGTGATATGGAAGTCTGTTATTAATTACCTCAGATAGTTAATTAAGGACGTCCCCGTAATGAGCACAAGATCGATCCCCAATCAAGAGTAGGCTCACCTCCCCCCTACCCTCTCCCCGGTCCATGTTTCCTCCCATACCCCCCTCCCCCACCCCCCACTCCTTTCCCTGTACACACAGAGCAAGAAAATTACTTTATTTATATGGCGGTCACAGCTCACAGTGGGCGAGAGAGAAAAAATATTAATTATGTTTTATTTGTTGGCTTGCCTCTCCACAAACCCTTAGTGTTCTTCATTTCATTTTCATTTTTTATTCATTTATGTGTTTGTTGTTGAAAGTGCAAGTTCGTGTGTGTGTGTGTGTGTGTGTGTGTGTGTGTGTGTGTGTGTGTGTGTGTGTGTGTGTGTGTGTGTGTGTGTGTGTGTGTGTGTGTGTGTGTGTGTGTGTGAGATTTATGTACACTACGTGTGTGCGCGCTTCTCTCTCGCTTGCTCTCCCTATCTCCATACACAAAATATAATCTCTTCATAATCTTTTCTTCACTTTGATACTCTTCAACTTTCAAAATAACTTTTGCAATTGGCCATCTTAACACCCCCTCCCCCTCTCCCCGACCTCCGACCGCCCCTTATCTTCCTCGACCTAATCAATTAAGTAAGTTTTGTCGAGAGAGAGAGAGAGAGAAGAGAGAGAGAGAGAGAGAGAGAGAGAGAGAGAGAGAGAGAGAGAGAAGGAGAGAAGGAGAGGGAGGGAGAGAGAGGGAGAGACGGAAAAGAGAGAGAGAGAGAGAGAGAGAGAGAGGGGAGAGAGATTCAGAGAGAGAGTTGAGCGGAAAGGAGAGAGAGAGAGAGAGGGCCAGTTAAGTTGACGAAGGTAGAGAGAAGACGAGAAAGAGAAGACGAGAGACGAGTTGTGAGATGATGGAGAGGATGTAAAGAGAGAGAGAGAGAAGAGGCGACTCTCAGTAATTATTTGATGTGGAGAGGGTATAGATGAGAGATGAGAGAGAGAGAAAATGCGGAGGAGAAGCATAGTAGAGAGATGATAGAGGAGACGTGATATATGAGGCTCTTCGTATATAGTTGATGCTGGAAGGAAGAAAGAAAGAATAAGAAGAGAGAGAAAAGAGAGAGAAGAGAGATAATGACTAGATGAGAGGTAGAGAAAAAGAGCACTTCAGTAATATAGTTGATGCTGGAAAGGGAGAGAGAGAGAGAGGTGCATTAAGGTTGACAAGGTTAGGATAAGCCAATAAGGATTTCGACCAAACTGTTTTCGTGATATTGCTTGGATGAGTGATTATTAAAGAATGACTCTCTCTCTCTCTCTCTCTCTCTCTCTCTCTCTCTCTCTCTCTCTCTCTCTCTCTCTCTCTCTCTCTCTCTCTCTCTCTCTCTCTCCTCTCTCTCTCTTTTTTTTTTTTTTTTTTTTTTTTTTTTGAAAAAAAAAAATCCGCGTCGGATGCCATGCCTATTGTTGACTTTTTATTGTTAGTCGTGATTATATGGCTCTTCTGTCTTCATTTAGCCGTCAGGCAAGCGAAAAATCTGAAAGAATAAGAAGAGAAAAAAAATAAAGATAATTGAGAATTCAACTCCTCTCTTTAGGATAAAAAAAAAAATTGTTGTTTGCCAGCGTGAGAAATTATTTTGTCTGAATGGACTACCGGTGTCACACGGGACTCTCGCCTCTATTGCCCAATAAGGGAATGGTCAATAAGCGTCAATAGTCTTAATCAGTGTAGCTTAACAACCTAAATGCGCCATGGACTTTGGACAACGCGGACTCTAGCCTCTAAAGCAAGTGAGAATAAGGTTTATTTTTCGTCACGTGCAAATGGGTTGTTATGCGTATTTCGGCCTTGCTTGTGAATTATGTAATCTCTGACAATCGCATTAACGGGTGATTAGCCTAATGCCCTGCTAACTCTCAAGTTATCCCCTAAAAGTCTGAAATTTTGAGTGACATGGAAAATACTAAAGATTCGTCTGTTGCCTGTTTTATATTTTATGTATTTCGGTAGTTTCAGACTTCCTGACCGAAGTGAAATTAATATTACGGTTTTTAGTATTAAAGCTTTTATAGAATGGCACGAATGCCCCGATGACTACTACATAATATGCGCAATTAGGTGATAAGAGACACACTTAGACGCAGGTCATCGCCCCGCCCCCTTTGGCCAAGTGCCCGCCTCCTTCCCCACAGGCTCCGCCCCCTCGGCCATGTGCTTCGACTCCTGTGTTCAGAATCTCGAGACTTTGCTACTTACTCCCTATCAGTCTGTGGCGTTCTCTCGGCTATCTTAATGAAGCCTTGTTCAGTAGCCTCCCCCGGTGAAGTTTCTGGGTATTTAATTAGGCTTTCCGTTAATTATCTAATTGAAATTAATTAATCTGCTGAAGCCGTAGAGCAATGATACCGAGATCCTTTTTTTTT
This sequence comes from Penaeus monodon, assembly GCF_015228065.2. NCBI lineage: Eukaryota > Metazoa > Arthropoda > Malacostraca > Decapoda > Penaeidae > Penaeus > Penaeus monodon. The sequence goes on along the minus strand of NC_051394.1, from coordinate 5,656,642 downwards.
CTCGTGTTTCCTTGCGTGCATGGGGAAGCCATAGGATTAATGAGCTTGATAATTAAGGTTAATGGAATAGTAGGTAATAATATAAAATGTGAAGAAAAAAAAATCTTAAACGTCCGGGGTTAATTAATCAGTGAGTAAGCATGACCTAGGGGGGAAAAATCGAAGAGAAAAATGTCACCGGGTTACAGGGCCGACGGGAAGTATGGCGGACCTTGAAAAAAAGGACAAAAAAAAAAAAAAAAAATATAGGGACTCCCCCCCCCACAAAATAAAGAAAAAAAAAAGAAAACGCTTGTGTCAGGGCTCACAATTTAAAAGCTGATTCGAGAGCAGCGATCGTATGCTCTTTTTAGAGGTTCAAGTAATTCATGCTAAGAATCCATCACGGGAGGGTCGGGGTGAATCTGGCATGGCGCGGCAGCTGGAGCAGATGGGAGAAGGAGAGGGTGGGGGGGAGGAGAGTGAGGCGAGGGAGAGAGAGGAGAGCGAGGGGGGGTGGGGGAGGCGGCAGCGGGAGCGAGCACCTCCGGCCTCGTCCCGCCCGAGGCAGTCTCTGGCCTAACCTTGACGAGTGACGCAACCGCGGGAGAGAGAGAGCCAGGGCGCCTCTCCACCTCCTCCTCCTCCTCCACGACGTGAGTTCTCGGGGAGGGAAAAATGAGTGACTCTTCGCTCGGCGCAAAAGGAAGGAACGGCGCCTGGTATTTTCCGCCGTTCCGGAATAAAATAGTTAAACTGGAATTACTTCGCTGTTTGGGAAAAAAAAAGTGTAATGTTAACGGCCAAAGTAAATGATGGAAATAAAAAAAAATCAAGGGTTTCGGGAAAGTTTGGACGAAATGGCAATAACATCGCAAAAAAAGTGAAACATTGAACGAGGAATCCGAGAGAAAAATATTTAGTGCGTGCTAGAGCACGAACGCGACACAGGAGTCCGACAATCACATAGCTGTGCTGCAGTTTCCTATTATATATGATATAAAAGTCGTGTTCAAAACATGTGGAACAAACAAGCGAGGCACTTTGGCGTTACCATGGCAACCAATGAATTCATATACCGTTATTTTTTCTTTTTTGCGCCGGATGGTCTTTTTTTCAATAAACTGGAATCAGCTAAATCTAATCACTAGATCTTTTTTTGTTGATCAAAAAGACATTTTCCCGACCGATTTATGTGTTTTAGAACATGTCACCTCATTTCAACGTCCGAGGCAACGTCCGAACTCCGTTCCTCACGCGGATTCGAACCCTCTCCACGCGAGCCTTTCCTCTCCTGCTTTCCACGGCCATTCCCTTTGCATTTCCAGGTAATTACTCGCGGAATGTGTTTGCGGAAGACGTGGTACTTTTTCCGGTTGTGGTTCGTTACCCGTGGTTAGTGTACGCGAGCCACGTGCGGGGAGGCTTCGTCTGCGCCGCGACGGACCCGCTCGAAACGGCGTCGCGGTTCGGATCGTTGTGTGTGTGTGTGTGTGTGTGTGTGTGTGTGTGTGTGTGTGTGTGTGTGTGTGTGTGTGTGTGTGTGTGTGTGTGTGTGTGTGTGTGTGTGTGTGTGTGTGTGTGCGTATCTATCTGTATCTGTGTCTGCGTGTATGTGTGACTGGCTGTCTTATATTCATACCCAAGCCCCTGAAAGTAGAATTCGATATCCGGTTAACCTCCGTCTAAGCAGCCAGTAGCGCACAAGCCGTTCTTCAGGGCCGTTCATCGAAGCCTTTCCAATTCCCGGATTGCACCTGTTACCAAAATCTCCTTGGAATGCCGGGGATGCGATTCACACACACACACACACACACACACACACACACACACACACACACACACACACACACACACACACACACACACACACACATACACACATACACAAAATAGAATTACCTTTCATTTCGAAAAAACGGAAAGTTACAATGTTCAATGGTTCCGCTTAGTTTTTATTATTATTATTATTATTTTTTTTTTTAAGCGATGATTATTATATCCATTTTTTAAAAATCCACACTTGTTCCAAATTTTCCTTGCCTGGCTACACATATGTATCATTTTCTCATATGTATCGTATATTTCCTATTCCTCGTGCCTCGCGTGTTTTATCCCCCCCTTCTCGCCCTTATGTATCCCTCCCATAAGGACGAGAAAGCCTCGAGAGAAAAGACAAAGGAAAGGTCACTCTTACCCTAAACGTGAGATCAAACGCTCATGCAGGCCTCTCGAGCTGAAAAGGCCGTTTGTAACTACTCGATGTTTGTCCTTTTTAAATTTGTATTTTGGTTGATTTTCCTTGTGTATTGGGATTGTTATGATTGTTTTGTCCGCTTTGTTATCTCTGTTTCTGTCTGTGTGTTTCCCTCTCTCTCTCTCTCTCTCTCTCTCTCTCTCTCTCTCTCTCTCTCTCTCTCTCTCTCTCTCTCTCTCTCTCTCTCTCTCTCCTGTCTTTCAGTGTGTGTGTGTGTGTGTGTGTGTGTGTGTGTGTGTGTGTGTGTGTGTGTGTGTGTGTGTGTGTGTGTGTGTGTGTGTGTGTGTGTGTGTGTGTGTGTGTGCCGAGAGCGTCCCCTTCTGAAGCTTTCCTTCCAGAATTATCTTGCATGTGCAGGAGAGAGAGAGAGAGAGAGAGTGGTTCTCTCCTCTCAGCTCAGCACAGAGACCTCTTAGCAATATTGCCTCTTCCATTCACTCATTCCTGCCTCTTTTGGAATGCCCAATTTTTACTCCCGTTATTTCGAATGTGGCTACTCCCGATTCTCTCTCTCTCTCTCTCTCTCTCTCTCTCTCTCTCTCTCTCTCTCTCTCTCTCTCTCTCTCCTCTCTCTCTCTCCTCTTCTCTCTGTGTGTGTGTGTGTGTGTGTGTGTGTGTGTGTGTGTGTGTGTGTGTGTGTGTGTGTGTGTGTGTGTGTGTGATATGTGCCCATAATTCCACAGGAGGCATCCCTTTGGACACTCCTTCCCTTGGAGGTTATGGGCAAGAGGCCTATTTTCTATTACCTCGTCAAAAGTTTACTACAAAAGTTTTTCTTTCGTTTATGACACTACTCGTTTATCACAATGTTTTTTTTTTTTCTTTTTTGGAGGGCGGAGGTCCATACATATTATTACTTAGAACTTTCTTCCCTCTTTCTTCCTGTCTCGTCCTGATTTCCCCTCTCTCTCTCTCTCTCTCTCTCTCTCTCTCTCTCTCTCTCTCCTTTCATCTCCTCTCTCCCTCTCTTCTCCCTCTCTTCCTCTTCTTCTCTCTCTCCTTCTCTCTCTCTCTCTCTCGTCTCTCTTCTCTCTCTCTCTCTCTCTCTCTCTCTCTCTCTCTCTCTCTCATTCACTCACTCACTCTCACTCCCCTTCTCCCTCTCTTTCTTCCTCTCTCCCTCTCCCTCTCTTTTTCCCTCTCTCCCTCTCCCTCTCTCCCTCTCCCTCTCTTCCTCTCTCCCTCTCCCTCTCCGAGAAAATCATAGCCCTCCCATTCACTGTCTTCACGATATTGTATACGTTCCTGAGTCTTTTTCAAGGGACTGAGAGGAATCGAGGCAGAGAGGATGTTTCCATCTCTATTTCTCTTTCTTTTCCTTTTCCTGAAATGTATGATTGTCTGTCTGGTGTATTTTTCTTCCTTTTTTTCTCTCTTTCTCTTTCTCCTTCTCCTTCTCCCCCTCTCCCACTCTCTCTCCCCCTCCCCCTCCCACTCTCTCTCTCTCCCTCTCCCTCTCCCTCTCCCTTTCTTCGCCACGCATTCCTCTCGCATATGCCTCTCCCTTTTCCTGCTTCGACGTTGTTCACGCCCTTCCTCCTCCTCCTCCTCCATCGCGCCATCCTCTATTTCCCTTTTTTCCGGCGGGTCCACTTCCCTCCTTCCTCCTTTTAGTCATTTTGCTTTTATTCCCACGTCGCCCTTTCTCCCTCTATTTCCCTCGCGAAAGCAGGACTCGCCTTTTCCGTATTGTGAAGCGGTGTTTGAGATTCCCTTATAGCCGTGTTGTGTAGTGGACGTCTTATTCTATGTGGAGGGGAAAAAAATGATTGTGTGGATGTTAAAAATGGGAATAGTTTCTTTCTCTCACTTTCTCTTATAAACTTTCATGCTAATCTCTCTCTTTTTTTTATTTACGTTCATGACCAAAAAATATATATATATCCTGAAAAAAAACAGTTAAATGAGAAATTGCTCATCAGGAAAATAGGAAAATTAAATTGTGTATCACCATGAACGAACTTTTTTACACGACCTGGAAATATTTTCAGATTAGGCGACTAGCGTGGACAGCAGAAGACAGGGAAAGGCCGACTTTGGACAGGCTTAACGTAGACTGGATTAAAAAGAAGGTAATTGGCAGCAGAATCACACGGTTTCCAATTCGTTATTATTTCGTTACTCTTTCGCCGCTTGCCAACTTGAAACGACTGTGCAAATCCATCGACGAACTTAACTCCAGTTTTTTTTGGCAGAAGTTTATGTATGGCATCAGTATTTACCACGTTAATACAGGCTGCGTCTGTTACTCATTTGGCACGGATTTTATTTCATGATATATATATATATATATATATATATATATATATGTATATATATATATATATATATATATATATATATATATATATATATATATATATATTATTTTTTTTTTTTTTTTTTTTTTTTTTTTTTTTTTTTTGAAGTGACTTGTGCCCGGCTGCTGCTGATATGTGATTTTTTTGTGGATTAGATGCTATTTCTGCTTGACTGACTCTCTCTCACACACACACACACACACACACACACACACACACACACACACACACACACACACACACACACACACACACACACACACACACACTTCCTCATGCCCTAACTCCCTCACACGCACGCACGCCATCTCACATAATCATAACTACAACGCCAACCTCTCGCTGCAAGTGTCAAGTCCAATCTGCCAGAATTCGAAACCTGGGTCTTCCTACTCTCCTCCTCCTCCTCCTCCTCCTCCTCCTCCTCCTCCTCCTCCTCCTCCTTTTCTCCCTCCTTCTCTCCCTCCTCCTCATCCTCCTTCCTCCTCCTCTCTCCTCCTCTTCTTCCTTCTCCCCTCTCTCCTCCCCCTCTCCTCCTCCTCCTCCTCCTCCTCCTCCTCCTCCTCCTCCTCCTCCTCCTCCTCCTCCCTCTTCCTCCTTCTCCTCCACCCCTTTACGTCTCATTATTTAACCCTTTCCTCCCCGATCTTTCACTCTCACTCTCATTCGTAATCTTGCCTTTGCTTTTACTCTTGTTCACACATTCTCGTTCTTATTCTCATTTACTCATTCTCACTCACTCACTCGCTATTCCCCTTTTCTCTTTCTCCTCCTCCTCCTCCTTCTCCTAATCTCCGCTGTCGAACGTGATGAACGGCTGAGTTCTGAGTCGACCTCCGTGTAATCATAGGCCGTTCCCTCATCCCGGCGCCGTTCCCTCATCCCGGGCGCCGTTCCCTCACCCGAGCGCCGTTCCTTCATCCCGGACGCCGTTCCCTCATCCCGGGCTCCGTCCCCACCGCGCGCGTTCCTTTCCCGGCGCCGTCCTTCACCTTAGGCCTTCCG
>NC_051394.1:5621101-5641101 GCF_015228065.2 Penaeus monodon | reverse complement strand
ATGTGTTCACAATAATTCTGTGGGATTTTAGAGAAGTTGGAATTACTCGTGATATTTTCATCTTTTGGCACAAATGGAAATAGACCACGTTATTTATATATATATATATATATATATATATAATATATTATATATATATATTTATATATATATATATATTTATATATATATATATATATATATATATATATATATATATATTATATATATATATATATATATATATATAAACTCGCAAACAGCGTCACGTAAGACCAACGTTATCGTACTTCTCAGCCAAAAAAAAAAAAAAAAAAAAAAAAAATATTAAAACAGATAAACAACGAAGCCCCCCCCCAAAAAAAAAAAATCATATCTTACGACCCCACAGAAACGCCACCAGGGTAAGAACACGTTCAAACATGCCTGTAAATCGATAGCATTAAAGATGGATAGAAGGGGAAAGAAAAGAAAAAAGAAAGAAAAAAAGGGGGAAATAAGATAGAGACGATATAACGGAATCCTGACTCACCTTTTGCGGTTGGTTGACGTCGATCTTGTCCCAGCGGGCCAGGTCGCTCCTGTTGATCCTGTGGGACGGAAATAAGAATGATTAATGAAAGGATACCTTACAAGAATACTTAGGTTTCATGATGGTGCGCGTTTAGGTTTTCCTGAGTGTGTGATGGACGGGAGAGTAGGGATAGAAGCCTTAATTTAGAGGCCTAATTTATGCATGGTTTACATATTTGTATTCGCATGCGTGGATGTATGTATGGATGGATGGATGTATGTATGTGTGCGCGTGTGTGTACGCTTGCTCTACCACTGTGTATATACCGGTAATTAAACAGTAATTAAATACATACACTCGGACACGTCTGAGCACATAAGTTCTTATTAAGCTCATCATTTCACGAAAGCGCCTCATAAAGCTGTTATAAATATCCGAGCATCCCTTTGCCTCTCATCAAGCCGCTTATGAAAATACCTTGAAGTAGATGTTGCACTCGATAGCACTTCTTCTTTAAAACGCCCCCCTTTTCTTCTATCGACTCATTTGCATATTAAATCGCGGCGCTGATCCCCCCTCGGTGGGCGGCGGCACGCGCGGTGGAGTGGGTCGCCCTCGCCGCAAGACGCACCACATTAACACCCCATTCATCCCGCCCCGTGTTTGCTTCAGGAGCCGCCGGGACAGTGCAAAGGCTCCCGACGCATTTCCCGCTTCTCTTTTTCTATCCCACGACCGGGCGCTGAATAGGTCACGTAGATGCATTCATTTCTCTTGCTCTCCTTCTCTCGCTTCCTGATATTATTTCGTATAATTTTTTTCTCCAGATTAGGAAAGAAGAAAAAAAATCTTTTCTTCGAGGTCCTTCAACAGGATTTATTTCTTTTTTGTTCCTGGAATTTTGGTTCTACTTAATTAGTATTTTGTATTAGAGAACACGAGCTGGTCCTCCACATTTTACGAGACGGAAGATAACGTTACGAAAGCCCTAAGGAGAAACTGAGGAACGAGTGTTATCATATCTCAGCATAGCCATCAAAGTTTTCCTATGCTTCTGCTGGATGGGGGGGGAGGGGGAGGAGGAAACTTCGGTAAACTTTTCCTATGAAAGCGGACACCAAGCTTTGCCCATACGAGGGAAAGTACTATCTTTTTTTTTCTCCCGTTAAGCTTACCTCTGAAACAAGCTTTACCAGGACTAAAAAAAAAAAGTATGAGGAAAGTAATAAAAGCTTCGACTGTGGCCATGAAAGGAGGAAATTTACACGAGACCTTATAGCCTATGTATGTAAGGGTCACAATGCTAGGGTGATATTTGCCGCGTCTCCCCCGCTTGTTTACTAACATTACGATGTCGTTTAAGGGAATAATCGCCCTGTACTTCCAAAAATAATTATGAAGCTCGGAGGAGGCGAACACACACACACACACACACACAACACACACACACACACACACACACACACACACACACACACACACACACACACACACACACACAGAGAGAGAGAGAGAGAGAGAGAGAGAGAGAGAGAGAGAGAGAGAGAGAGAGAGAGAGAGAGAGAGAGAGAGAGAGAGAGAGAGAGAGAGAGAAGAGGAAAAAATAAATTAACTCAGAGCTCACACATCGAAAAAGAAGAAAAAATATCCAAGTAAGGGGAAAAAAAAGAGTAATAAATATACCTCCCATCCTGAAGGACCCATTCGAAGCGCCCGGTGAAACAACAAACCGGAAGAGGAAAGGGGAAGGGAGGGAGAAATGAGGGAACGAGGAGAGGGGATCGAGACAGCTGTACCGGAAGTTGGAAGGATGGCGGAAGGTGAAAGGAAAAAAGAGAGAGAGACAGAGAGGGAAAAGGTAGAGAGGAAAGCCGGATCGTAGCAACAGAGACGGAAGGATCGGCGATAAAGAGCAAGGAAAAGGGGAATTGAAATAAGTCACGTGGAGCTGTTGACAGCCTGAAACTTTGGAGGGTCGGTTGTATTTTTTTATGAGGAAGGGAAAAGTGTGAAGGGGAGAGAGAGGGTGAAGGAGGAGCGAGACAGACTGGTAGAAACAGAGAGAGAAAGAAAGAAAGAGCAAGAAAGAGAGAGAGAAAGCGGCTGCAAGGAGAAAATGCCGCCACTAAAGACTTTGATCCCAACAATGTTTTTATGGTTTGTTTTGATGCTCTGGCATAGCGCTCACTCGCCCTGTTTTTGCCGCGCGCTGAGATGTTGCAACGCGGGGCTGTTGCAAAGCTGAAGGTGCTATGCCTTGTTGTGAAGACCTTCCAGCATTATACGTGGCGCGTAAGCCTGATATATACACATCACGCTAATTAACTCAGAATCATTTTGAGAAGCACAATATCTCCGAAGTTCATGGCGATTCAAAAGTTTATCAGTGTGTGACATTCCAAATGATGATGGAACCCAATTTTTATTCGTAATATGACTCAAACTATCACTTAACTCCTTCCCGTGTTGTCTAAAGTACAAAATGAGACAGTTGCCAGTTTTGAAAAAAAGGAAAATTGTTCAATCTGACTACCCCAAAAAAGGGAAACTTAAGGAAACCGCTCCTAAGTGATATTGATGATGAACTAAGCATATCCATTAAGGTCTTGAGGCGCGTGCATTAGAGGTAATTATTCACCAGAATTTGTTTAAGGACATTAGCCATGCCCCTTGAGAATCTTCTTTCTCTTTCCGCGCCCTGGATCGATAGCAAGGAGACGGAGAGAGAGAGAGCGAGAGAGAGAGAGAGAGAGAGAGAGAGAGAGAGAGAGAGAGAGAGAGAGAGAGAGAGAGAGAGAGAGAGAGAGAGAGAGAGACAGAGACAGAGACACACACAGCCAGAGATAAAGAAAAAAAAAAAAGACCACACATGCATAAATAACTACGTAAGTAAGTAAGCAAATAAGTAAGTAAGCAAGCAAGCGATTGCGTGCGTGCGTAGTTCCTCACTCCGCCTCCTTCCCTCTTCCTTTCCCTTCCCAGTTAGGCTCAGGAATCGAAGCCTGGGGAAGGTAGGCGGTCGAGAGGTCGGCCGGGCTGTTCTCGTAATAAATCTGACTCGCCTTTGATCCCCGCTGATCGTGGGTTGTGTGTAAACCCGGAGAAATAGGGGCTAAGGGAGGCGAAGAACACGTCGGTTATGTTGTTGTTATTATTATTATTATTATTATTATTATTATTATTATTTTTATTATTATTGTTATTGTTATTATTAATATTATTATTATTATTATTATTATTATTATTATTATTATTATTATTATTATTATTACGATTATTAATGTGATGATGATTATTATTATGATTATTACTATTAATATCTCTAAAATTATTATTATTGACATTATTACTCCTACCATTTCTAACATTACACCGGACAATATTCCTCATCTGTTGACTTTTCGGATTTCTTTTATGCGGACGTTCTCATCCCCCCCCTCCCCCTCCCTCCCCCTTTTGTATCCTCCTCCTCCGCCGAGAAATCATGTCCTTCATCTCCTCGACGGTTCATTTTCTCTTTTTTATTTGTCCTTTCTTTCTTTTTTTTGGGGGGGGGAGGAGGGGGGGTGATGAAATCTCTCCCCTCCCCTCCCCCCCCTAGTCTCGTCATTTTCGGGGTACAAAACGGTGACGTCATTAACACCCCGCCAAATACCTCTTTGTGGCGGATCGTAACAGCTGATCCTCGCAATGGGATGAATCAGTTGTTGTCGCTCTCGCCACGTGGAGGAGAGGGGAGGAGGATGGGGAGAAAGAGGGAAAGAGGGAGGGAGAAAGAAGGGGGGAAAGAGGGGAGAGGGAGGGGGAAAGAGGGGGAAAGAGGGGAGGAGGGAGGGAGGAAGAGGGAAGAGAGGGGGGGAGGGTAGAGTGAGGGAAGGGAGGTGGAGGTGAACAGTTGAAGAGAGGAGATTGAAGAGGAGAGGAAGAATCGAGAGGAGATGGAAGAGAGAGAGAGAGAGAGAGAGAGAGAGAGAGAGAGAGAGAGAGAGAGAGAGAGAGAGAGAGAGAGAGAGAGAGAGAGAGAGAGAGAGAGAGACGAGAGAGGAGAGAGAGAGAGAGAGATTGGAAATACCTTTTGTTTGTCACTGCGGATGACGAATCTCGCAGCTCTCCGCCATGACAGTGAAGCCGCGATGGGGTCTTTGTGTCACCGAATGACTAGTTAGGCCTAAATTCTCCCGTTTCATTCGACGACGAGACCGAAAATTACTCCTGATTCCCTCGCGCGCGCGCTCCCTCTCTCTCTCTCTCTCCTGACGCTGCACGCTGCAGATAATGAGGAAAATGCGTAGTGTGTGTGCGAGCCCTTTCTTGCTGTGCGTGAGTGCGTTCGTTCGTTCGTTCGTTCGTTCGCTCGCTCGTTCGTTCGTTCGCTCGCTCGTTCTTTCGCTCGTTCGTTCTATCGTTCGCACGTTCGTCCTATCTTTCGTTCGTCCCCTCGCGTTTAAAGGCTTCCTCTCGACTCTGTATGTGCATTAATTCCCTCCCTTCAGTGCTAACGCCCTCCCCTGAAGTTGTTTGGAACTCGGGAATTTTATGAAGCAAAGATGTGCATGTTTGTGAAAACACTACATACTCACTGTATATATTATATTATGGATATTTACTGTGTGTAATAATAATGATATTAATGATACCATGATGCATTTTTTAATGATTCGAACGCTCACGTACAGAACCTGATGCTGTGTACTTTAAAACATTTATTTATACGAATAATTTTGGCATTACCTCCGAATTCTATTTTCCGGCGCAGGTACAGGATTATAAATGAATTTTCATCAGCAAAACAGAACAAGAGTTTGTACTTAAATAGTAGATGACCCAAATTTAATGGAAATTTCGTGTCAGTTTCCTTTGAAAAAAAATAGTTCAGATTCAAAATCATATCATCAAACGTGGAAAGGCATTAAAACCCATTATATTTAACAGGGTTTATTATACAGTCGACATTTTAGCTCTGGAAGGAACACGCAAAAAATATATATATATCGGCACTTGTTGGTCTTTATATATTTCTTTTATACGTTATCCTTCGATTCGTTGATCTGCTGAGTCGAGTCAGGAGAGTGAGAGGAGAGAGGTGAGAGAGAGAGAGAGAGAAGAGAAAGAAAAGAGAAAGAAAGAGAGAGAAAGAGAGAGACAGAGACAGAGACAGAGACAGAGAGAGACGAGCGAGAGAGAAGAGAGAGAGAGAGAGAGAGAGAGAGAGAGAGAGAGAGAGAGAGAGAGAGCGGAAGCCAGAGGAGAGAAGGAAGGATTCTATAGATAGGGTCGGAAGAAAGGATTATCAAATCGACTTAGGATTAAGCGCAGGGGAAGTCCTACTTAAGGTCCACGTGGGGGAGGGGGGGGCGGAGGAAGGGCACGGGGGAGGGGGGGAGGAGGAGGTTAGGAGAGGAGGGGGTGCTTGGGAAAGGTCGAAGCTAAAAAAAAAAATTATGTACTGTGTCATATTTACAACGAAAGCTAAGCAGAGAGAGAGAGAGAGAGAGAGAGAGAGAGGGAGAGAGAGAGAGGAGGGGGGGGGGAGGGAGAGAGAGGAGAGGAGAGAGGGAGAGAGAGAGAGACAGAGAGAGAGAGAGAGAGAGAGATAAAGAGAGAGAGAGAAGTAATAGTGAGTCGGCCGTAATAATTAATATGTTAATATCATTTAAACATGTGTATATTTTAATACATAATAAAACGATTTAGTATGCATGCGACCTCGACATAAGTAATTCCCGATTTCCTCGAAAGTTGAAACATAAAAAAAGACTGGTAATATCAGCCCTTAGGTCTTTTTGGGTCGCCTCCCTTATCTCTTTTATCAGAATAATCGCCAGCGGTGGTACACATCACCGATAAGAAATGTTATCAGCTCCCCCAATGTATGGTGAAATAAGCTGCCTCGTTAGTATGTGGAGGTTCGCTCGCAGGTGGGACGCGCGTCTCTTGTTTTTTGCGGAAATATTCAACCTACGGGGAAGGAAAGTGAGTATTACTGTTAAATCGATGTTGTCTTTTGGGATTTCGGGGATTTCTTGAGTTTTGCGGTTCTTTGAAGAGCGAAGGTTAGCGGAAGAATTCTTTTTTGAAAATTGTTCTCGATAATTTGTGGAGAGGCGTTCGAGTGTGCTGATATAACCGGATTATTTGAAGGTTTTGCTAAATGTCACTGAACAAATTAAGGAACTCCAATTTATCGTGTTGTTTATATTCGACGGAACTCATGTAAGCAACACGGCCAAGCAAAGAATCAACAAACCAAAATAAACAAATATTCGTACCTCACAACGCAACCAACTCATCATCCATATAAATAAACCCGTAAAAAACTCAAATCTACCAAAAACAATCACGGGAAAAAAAGGAACCAAACCCCCTCCAAAAAAATCAAACAACGAAGCAAAAAAATAAAAATAAATAAATAAAAAAAGAATACCCACTTTTTTCTCACACTCGAACGCTTCTTCTTCGCACATGAGGTCGGAGAAAAAAGTCGAAAAATGGACCGGACGAAAATCTATGCCGGAGCCCCCGCTATCAAGCTCTACACGGGCGCTAATGTCTACAGGAGCCCCCGGGGACCTGCGGCTGCTGCTTGCGGAACTGCTTGTAGGTATATTTACGGGAAATAAAGGGAAAAATGGCGAGGGAAGGAGGAGCCGAATCGCGACTTGCTTTGTTGACGGGAGGAAAGCGCGAGGAATAAGTGAAATATAGGTGGATTAAGGGGAATAGCAGAAGAATGAGAATAGGGAATAGAAGAATAAGAATAGAGAATAGAAGAAGGATAATAATAATAATAAAAAAACATAAACGTAAACAAAAACATAACATAAAGGCTCCTTCCTCCCCCCCTCCCCCCTTCAAAAAAAAAAAAAAGCCCCACAAGTTCCCTTTTTTTCCCCCGGGGATGTTGGAAGGCTTCCCCCAGGGTTTAAAACCGAGGCTTCTCTCTCTCTCCTCGTCATTTACGGCTCAAACGCCTCGCTGCTCGGACTAAACGCGGGACGGATTGTGTGTAGGCCTTTGCCACGTCTTAGTTGTGTGTGTGAGTGAAGTTTTCCCCCGTCTGTTTTTGTTTTTTTTTAAGTGGAATTGTGAATAATGTGGAAAAAAAAAAGAAAAAAATCCATTAGGGTGTGTGGATATTGGGGGGGAAAGGAAGAGGAGGGAGAATGATCGCCTTTCCGGCCGTCTGCTTATTATTATTTTTTTTTCTTGTGTTGCTTTTGTTTTTATTTATTTCATTTTTTTTACTGATAGTGAAAGGGGGAGAACGTGGCCTTATTGAGGTCTTTTGTTAAAAGTGCATTTTCATGTGTTGAAGGGAATTCATAATTTATTGCCTGTGTTGAGTGGATAATTGCAACATAACCTTTTTTATGGTTATTACTCTTACTATTTTTTTTTCTATGTTATTTTGGCTGACAAAGTGTTTTCAAAGGCAGAATGTGTTGTATATTTAATGACATTTGTTCAAGTGTTTTACAAGAAGTATATATTTGTGTATATGTTATTTCTCAGAAAAAAAAAAGTTTATTGTAAATATGCCAAAATGATTTACCAAATTGGGGAAATGGGTCTCACAGGAAGATGATAAAACTTGATAAATAAGCAGAATTCAAGGTGTTATATATAAATAAGCTTAATTCAAGGTGTTTTATGAGATAAATAACAGTAAGATACAAGCCCTAAGAGATAGGAGGGAGAGGAAGAAGAAGAGGAAGAGCAAAGGATGAAAGATAGGAAGAGAAAGAAATGGATAAAAGATAGGAAGAGAAAGATAAAAATTTAGGAGAAAGCGAAAGAAAAATAAAAGATAAGAGATAGGAAGAGAATGAGAAAGAGGATGTACTTACTGGACGTCGGTCTTCTCAAAGAGGGCATAGAGGCAGAATGCACCCACGCCCACCGTGGCAACGCCCATGATGCTAACCAAGGGAAGGACCTGAAATAAACGAGAAATCGACAATTAAACTTAGGCCAGCTGTGTCGCAGTCATTTGAAATTTGTTTTATTTATTTTTTATTGTTTTTTTGGGTGGGAGGGGGGTGTTTTGTGATTGTTGGGTGCAGATTGATAAGGGAATAAAATGATGATTATGATAGCACAGCAGCCAATAGATAAACAGAAATGTAAAATTAATACAACAATAACATATGTGCTGTTTAGACTTTTCTTTTTTTTCATCTCTGAGGAGTGAATAGTATGTAGATCATACAGAATGAGAGACATGCAAGAATTAAAAACCACACTAAAACATGAATTATCCTGCACTCGCTAAAGAGAATGTAATGATATTAATGTAAGATTTTCCTTTCCAGCTGGGAGTATTGGTCTGGTCAAGAGTGACCGTAAGATGGACGGAGTATCAGCAGAACAACACATGAATGGTTCGTCGGGAGCTTCACAGGGTGGCTCTTCGGGACGCTCATCACCCTCAGGTAAGGAGGACCTGGGTTTCTCACTGTGTTATTTCTCTTGTTTTGTTTTGAATGATGGTTTGTTGATTTTTTTATTATTATTATTGTTTCTTATATAGTTTGTGAGACTAATATATCTTTTTACTTTTTAGAATTAATTAGATATTTGTATATTGCATATGATCATGTTTTTATTTTTTTGTTGTTTTACTCTTTACAGATCCTGCCCCAAACAAGATGTTTGTAGGTGGTCTCTCCTGGCAAACGACACCTGAAAAGTTGAGGGAATACTTTGGTGCCTATGGAACTGTACGAGACGTTCTCATTATGAAAGATCCAGTCACACAGGTAAGAAAATATTTATTTTCTGTCTCTTCAAAGATACTTTTAAGATTTTCCATGTTTGATTTTGAAATGTGAAGAGGGAGGTTTATTGAACAGTCAAGTATATAATGTTCTCAAATGTACTAAATAAGAAAAGCCAGAGATTATTGTTAGCAATTGTTATATTACATTTTATTTTAAATTTGTTTACTTCAATTTTTTTTAACCATTAAGTTAGCTCTATTTCTCTTTTTGATTGTTTCTTTATTATCACTTACAAAAAAAATTAGTTGAAAAATCAGGATGGCCATGTCCTCAGCTTTAGTCAAAACTTAAATCCCCCAAATACAGATATGTAATTGTTATTATTGGTTTAAAAAGTGACTGATACATTTTTACTGTAACCAAAATTGACTATTGGTATAACAACCTTTCAGTATTTTTCCTTTTTTATTTATTATATTATATTAGATATCAATTCAGAGTTATACATATTGATTTACAAAAAAAAAAGAAAAAAATCAGTTGACCTAAAGGGAGGTAATGCTCTCTTGCATTCTGATAGTAACATTGTTTTTTATTTTTTTTGGTTTTATTTATTTTTTTATGTTGAATTTTTCACAATAAGTTAGGAATATTCAGGAACAGGATGACAGTAAGATAGTTTTAAAGAGTTAGTCAACTGTCTGTTGATAAGGCCAAGAGCACATGATGTGGAGTATAGGAAAGAAGCCTTTGATGTTCTGTGCATGAGTAAGAGTGTCTGAAACCTTACACATGCCGGAGCCCCAGTGAGCTTTGACCAAATCTCATTAGGTGTAAAAGAATTGAGGTTCCCCATGTTGGAAGCCAATTAGTGGCTTGCGCTGGCAGTTGTCATTTCCAAAAAGATTTTAGGTATATGATTTAAAAATGTATGATCTTGTGGGAGACTGTTCTTGTACTTGCTGTACTTAATGTTAAAAAAAAAAAAAGCATATTGCTTCATGAGTCATGAATAATAGCCAAGATAACACTATAACTTATTATTGACTCTCAGATTAATCTTTGTGAAGGAAGTCAAAGATGGGAGAAGCCGGGTAAGAGGTGAGACCCTAGTTTGAACTCGGCATTGTTGCCATTGGTCGATGTTGACTTGGAATTATTTTAATTATTACTATTATTATTATTACTATTATTACTATTGTTATTATTTTCTTTTGTCGCACAGTCTCACAAGTTATGTAATGGAAGTGGTGTGTTTTGGGCAGTCTTGTGGAGTATTTTGTGAGAGGGTTTGATTATGTGTAGAACGGTGCAACCTATGTATAGAAAATCTAATAATGTACAATGCAAAGGATATGACTCCACCACTGGCTTGGCGGGAAGATGATTATGGGTCATGGCTGCTGTGTATGGTTTCCCGGCCATTTTTGTCAAGTTGTTGTAAGACTTCAGAATCTCTATGGCGGATATTCTGATGATGCTTGACGACAACTTGAATTGTGGCAAGGCATGGAACATAATCATCTAATCGACGATCCACAGAAATGTAGTAGATCTTAATAACTAGATGATTTTCTAGCCAGATTGTAGTGTTATTACTGTTGCTGAGATTTTTTTTTTTTTTTTTCATTATTTTTTTATTTGTTTTAAGTACTGCTGGTTAAGGATAAGCTACCTTTGGCTGACGTTGGGGCATTCTGTGACATGTAAGCCTTCTACCACACACGTTACAACACGTTTGGTACTGGTAGTGTTGGTGGGAATAAGAGGCAATATCTTGCATTTAGTTTGTGTAATCTGGAGTAGTACAAAAATGTTTATATAGTAATTCAAAACCTTTTTATAGACCTCAAGTATGACATGGATCTAATAATTTTTAGGCTCGAAAAAAAAAAAAAAAGACTTAAGAATGACTAAACTTGTGTATGAATTAGTATTTTTTTGCCCCCAAATGTATCTCACTGGAATGCACATATTGATACACCAAATTGGAGGTTGTTTACCAAAAAAAAAATTATTTCTTTTCTTGTCATGAAAAAGAAAAAAAAAAAAAAAAAGAAAAAAAGAATGATGTATGGAATAAATAAATTTTAAAAAATCCTTCCATACAACACACTCATCGTAAACATTCATGCGCTTTGCAGAGGAGTCGAGGATTTGGATTCATCACATTTGGAGATGCCAGCAGTGTGGAGAAGGTGATTGCTGTGCCTAACCATGTCCTCGATGGCAAGAAGATTGACCCCAAGCATGCCACGCCCAAGAACAAGGGCCGGACAAACCGCACCAAGAAGATCTTTGTGGGCGGTGTGAGTCAGGAGACGAGTGCTGATGAAGTCAAGGCTTATTTCTCAACCTTTGGGAAGGTTAGTGTTGCTTTGGCTCAGCATCTTTGCTTTGCTTTACTTTACTTTATTTTACTTTGGTTTTATTTTTTTTTTTTTTTTTTTTTTTTTTTTTTAGAACTATTGTGCCCAGATGTATGCTGATATATTCTTTGGTATTATTTTCTTTTCTTTATTGTTTTGTCTTACTATGATTGTTAAAGTTATTGCTGTTATTATTATTTATCAGCATCATAATGTTATATTATTTTATTAGTTCGATCATTATTATTATTATTATTATTATTATTATTATCATTATATCATTATCATTATCATTATATTAATAATACCATTGATAGTAAGAATTTTGTAAAGAAATATCTAAATATTAATATGATGTTTAAGAATAATAAAAATGAACTTTTGTATTTTATTTTAAGCACAGCTGTAACTTTAATTTGAAGTAGTATGTACTAGACTTAAAAAGCTAAGTGAATGCATCTTTTACAGGTTGAGGAGGCAGTCATGCTTATGGACAACCAGACTAAACGGCACCGTGGATTTGGCTTTGTCACTTTTGAGTGTGAAGATGTTGTGGAACGTGTATGTGACATCCACTTCCATACTATCAAGAACAAGAAGGTTGAGTGCAAGAAGGCTCAGCCCAAGGAAGCTGTACAGGCAGCCTCACTTCTCTCCAAGAGGTTGTTGGTCACACAGACTGGTCTTGCCAATCCTGTTGTGAGTGCTCAGTCAGCAGCCCATATTCAGGCTGCTGCTGCTGCTGCAGCAGCTGCACAAGCTGCAGCTCTTAGTGGCTATGGAAAGCTTATGGGTGGGGGTTCCTATCCTCCTTTGTCAGCCTACCGCTACACACCCTATCCTCTTCCTTCCGCAGCACTTCCCTCTGGAGCTCCTCCTACAGCCGCAGCAGCAGCAGCTGCAGCTGCCGCTGCCGGTCTTCCTGCTCAAGGATTGACTACTGTCTCTGCTGCGGCTGCTCCCTCCATTGCTGCCAATCAGGCTGCATTCTCCACCCCAGCCACACCCACCCTGCCCACTCTCTCAACACACGCTGGTCTTACCACCCCGTACCAGGGTTATTCGCTTACCAATGTTGATATGAGCTCCTTCCAAGGGGTGGACTGGAGTGCCATGTATGGTGTGGGTATGTATGCTTAGTCATGTAAACATCACTCCCTCACGTCCACCCACCTGAATTAGTGTAACCCTTCCCACCCACCGTCCTCAGTTCAGCTTCCATTTTACCCACATGATCATACACTACGCCTCCCCCTTACTCTTTCCTCACCTTCAGATTCATTACTGTGCCCTCACATTGAGTCCAGTCCGCCCATTATGCCGCTGTGAGCTCTCCCTTGCACCAGATATTCTCAGCCTCAGGGAATTGTGCATAATTATAAGTTGTCCTTCATGCACCCTTTGATCTCTTACTTCAAAAATTTCTCAGATGAGTTTCCATAAGCTCCCTGCCCCATGTCCAGTACAGCTTTGTTTTGTGCCGTATCTTATTATAGTGGCCTTCCCAGCCTATTGCGATGACCGAGTGCCATACCGGAACCTTGGTACAGGACTGGACTCACAGTGACCTGGTCTCTGGTACTTCCACCCCCACGTAGATCTCTACAGTACTTAGTATTATGTCTCTCTAGGCAGTGTCATCACTGCCCAACACTTAGTCCATGTACTTAAGGCATTTTTCTCAAACATGAAGTTTTTGTTTATTTATTTTTGTTAGTAATGTGCGCGTGTGTTTATAAGGTTTTAAGTGTCAGTGCTAAGCATAACTTGCCCAGGCCAAGCTTGAACACTAAAGGCACTTGGACCTGCTCAATGTGAACAAAGGAAGATGTAAATATTTGTGTAAGGATAAGTGTTCCAGGCTGTAAAAGTGGACTTGGCACACACCACCAATGGGACACTGCCCAAGTCTTGCCATGTCAAGTGTTGTCCGAGCTTCTGACAGGGGGAGCCTCTATGGCCTCACCCCTCCCTTGCAGTACAAGAACGGGCAATAGATTTTTTTCGTGCAGCCAAATGCATTTTTTTTTCCTGAAGGATTTGCATGACACGGGATCAAGATTTTAGATTTCAGTTACTGTTAAGGTCACAAGAGTGTTTGTGATGTGGGCCTAAGAGCCCCATCATTATCTTGTTAAAAGAGTCAGTGGAGTTGGTCCCCTGCTGGCTACATTCCACACTGGTCAGTGACATTGGCCGCCACAAGTCAGTTTGGGCAGCTGGGACTAGCTTACTATAGCAAGTGCGTAGTAATAAGTGCGGAGCAATACTCAGTGTGCGTTGCGTTTGCTTCTCAAGTCTTCTCTGTGAAACACATAACACCTCAGTGGTACTTAGTGTGTTACACCTCATGTAACGTGTACCTTGTTCCTCAACCTGAACCTACTTCCAATCATACTGAACACCCCTTCTTGTCCCTGTCCCCCTTCCTATCCCCAACCCCCCCCACCACCACAGCCTACCAGCCATGTGTACCATGATGGACCATCTCTGCAGCAGTGAATTGCACTCGAACAGTACACAGTGTGGTGCACATGGCAACGCTTACCTTTACAGCCATGAGAGCGTCGTGTGGTGCACATGGGGACCTCGGAGGCCTGGTATAGAGGTTGCCTCGGTGACGTAAGTATCTGAGACGAGCTCTCGCCACCACGCCGCCTATTGCCACCAAGCGGCAACCACGGTAACAACCATCTCTGGCATGCCACGTATCCATTAATATCCTTCTAGGCCTGTCTAGGAAGTCTGGTACCAACGTAGGCAGCATAACATTTTTATACTTTTTTGCACCACATTGGAATGACCAGCAAAACCATGTAGGCCTTTTATAAATTTACTTCTATTGTACAACACTGATCTCTGTTTTCATGTTTCCGCATAGGCCTAGAGTCAGCCAATAGCTTAGAGTGTAATGTAAATAGCTTTATGTGTGGTGGATTACATACAAGGATTCCATTTGAATGGATATAAGGCCATTGTTTGTTAGATATGGAAACTTGGTAGACTAAATGTCTGGGATACAGTGTTATTTTTTCTGAGATTGTGGCTGTTGTTAGAGCTAATGAGCTCTGAATGCCTAGACTGTCCTCTCCACCTGCCTCTGTAACCCCGTGTGTGTCGGCAATGGAACGGGAGGGATACCCACCCAATCTGTTCATAGGGATTTTAGGGACCCAGCGTGTTCTATTCTTCAGAATTTTTGGGAATTGAATATTTATGATTGATGTACCAAAGAGTTCTTGTTACATCATGGGTATTTTTATTCATACTCTGGTACCCAGTAAATCATTGTTATGAGTGTATAATGATAAAAAAAAAAGAAAAAAAGTTTATTTTCAAAACAAAACTTTCATTTTACCTCCTTTTTGTGTAGTCAAAGAGTTCATGACTGTTTTTTTTACAGTTTTGCCATGAATGGATGTTGGGGCTTTAAAACTTAAATAGTTTTAAAAACTTCTAGAAAGTGAATGGTCTGTTACAGTAATAACAGATCAGTATGTATAACCATAGTATTGCTGGCAGTCCCGGGTGGGGATACCCTCCTGTTCTCCCCTGGATTTGGATGGGCAACTTGAACCGTAGATGGATAATATAACCATGTCTATCTGTCTACCCTGTCAAGCCACTATCCATCCTAGGGCATCAAGACCCCCTCCCCCCTCCCATGTATCATCTACACTGTAATTTCACCATTTTGTACTGTTTATGATGTTGACCCGATGCTCTTGGATCAGCGCCACCACTGGTATGTCAAGTCAGAAGTAGATTTGGGTCTCCTTTTTATATCCCAATATTTGAGAATTATTCAGCTCATAGATCGTAGCAGAGTCAGTCTTTTGTATTGCCACATAAATTATTGTGCCAGAGTTCGCTCGAGTCTTTTTCTGCTGTCCTCAGCACTGAAACTCTTTAAGGAGCTTTGGCACTCAACCCATGTATGTCTGTGAGCTGAATTTTTTATTATTATTTTTGCCTCCTCTCCTCTGGGGTTTGTTCACTAGCATAGCAACTCATCTTTAGCCTAAACCACCAGTAGTTTCGATGAATAATGTTTCTTCATTCTTCTGTTGAATGTGCCACTCTTTGAATCTTATTCATTTTACTATGAATCTAACTTCAACGTTGCTAGCCAAGCACTGTCTATCCAATAGATTCAAGTCGCTCCAATTTTTTTACCCGTAGCCCTGTCTTATACCTGTTTGTGTACTTAAATGGGGTGTGTAAAAAGACAGACATTTCAAATCTAGTCATACCAGATGTGATGCTTAGCTATCTTTGTTTTTTTTTTATTTTTCAAGTAGATTTTTGCATTTAAATGATAGTTTGTCTTAGATATCTGTGGATGTCCCGTAGAATTTTGGCTAGCAGTGCAGCATTTTCTACGTGTGATTTGCAGTTATGAGCTTTCTGCTATATTTCGCTTAGGCTCATTTGCCTCTGCACTGTAGAGAGTGGAATGAGCCTTACGTAAGATATGCTTAGTGCTCTTAACTGTTTCCAGGCACGTACACTCCCCTGCGGACCAGAAGATTTCACACACAGAGAAAAGATTATTTGAATCCGCAGTTGTATAGTTTGTATAGCCTCCAGCATATCTGAGGCGTTTCATGAGAGATTCTCAAGTGATGATTAATCTAGTTCACCTGTGATATCAGCAGCCATGTCTTCCCATGTAGTAGGTCATGCGTTTGGCTTTTCTTGTAGTTCGCAAGTGAGGTTGACAGGAGTGCACTGGCTACTGGGGAAATCTGGCTGCCATGTCTCAGTTTTTTTAAGGATAGTGACATGGGTGGTAGATAGTGCGATGGTTACCAGTATCTTTATTTCCTTTTTTTTTCTTATTTTTTATCCTTTTTTTTCCTTTTTTTTCTTTTTTTTTTTTTGCTCCCAAGAGGTGCTAGTAGTGCTACACAGGGCCGAGTTTGAGGAGCCCATTTGCGGACCAAATAAATCAGAAGAAGCAATAAGTGTTATTATTTTTTCACAAAGGGAATGAATAAACTTATGATGAAAGGGAAATTAGTATTTTTGCACTCGTTAATCAAAC
Organism: Penaeus monodon; assembly: GCF_015228065.2. Taxonomy (NCBI): domain Eukaryota; kingdom Metazoa; phylum Arthropoda; class Malacostraca; order Decapoda; family Penaeidae; genus Penaeus; species Penaeus monodon. The sequence goes on along the minus strand of NC_051394.1, from coordinate 5,624,472 downwards.
CCTTTTGCTCAATCACCCCTGTGCTCGGTGTGGGAGGCCCCCTGAAGAGCCCGGCAGAGATGAGTTGGTTTTGCTCCCCTGTCCTAGGGAGCCCCAGAGGAGACCAGTAAAACTCTTTACGACTAAGTGTAAACAGGATTAACCGATTTGCACGACTAGGCGAACCATCACACATTGCTTGACCCGGTTTTTCTAGGAAGAATCACTATATCTCTCTCCCCCTCCCTTTGACCCCCCAACACTAAAAGACGAATCATAAAAGCTTCCAGACAAGGTTGGGAAAACAAAGAATAACAAAACAAAGTGTAAAGAGTTAACCAAAGATATGCACAGCCAGTGAGGGAGCGTCTGAACCCAACAGCAAAAGGGTATATGTGGTGGTGTGGTGGTGGTTGTGGTTTCCCTAAGTTGCTACAGCGCGATGGTGATGTTCGAAAAGAAAAGAAGAAGAAGAAAAAAAAAGACGGACAGACTGAAACTCATTTAACCTCAAGTAAGGTGAACCACGGCTTATGTAAAGGTAATATTTTTATGTTCTGTGTTGTCTAGTTGTGGAGAGAGCATTTATAAGTTTCCGAAGTAATTTTTTGCCTTAAGTGGGCTGGATGTGTTAGATGTTTTAAGCTCTCTCTTACTGTTGTGTAAATTTGCAGCTACGAGTACTCCGTGTTAACTGGTGTAGATGTTTACGCAAGTCCAGTTTTGCTACTTATTTTAAAGGCATTATGATCACATTAGATTGTAAGGGGTTTTGATGAACGGATAAAAAAATATTTAATAAGTCCTGAAGATGCTTATTTTAGCAGGACGTTCCAAGCGAGAGTGTGGGCTGGCCGCATCCTCCGTAGGTTAGGTTGGGGCAGCGATGCTAGGGAAGGCAACTGTACAGGACCTTAGGTATGCCTCACACTCCCCAAAATATACATATATATATACATATATAGATATATAAAGCATGTAGTTTAGTATTGCATATTTGAAAGGTGCAGTTGCCTGTCTGGATGGCGGTGTACTACATTGTGCCATAGTCTATTTTGGGGTAAATTTTCATGATGGAGGGAATAATTATTGTGTCCATGGACCAAGTAAACGCACTTTATTCTATACTTAATAAGAATATAGTTTGTTGTGCTAGCATTAGCCAGTCAGTAAGTCAGTAGCAGAAAATCAGCTGTGTTTTGAGCTTTTTTTTTTTTTTTTTCTTTTTTCTTTCTTTTTTTTTACTTAAGCTGACCCCCTCCCCATGAGTCTTCCCGCGTGGGGTTCATACCGATACACATGTCTGTCAGGAGAGCACAGGCTCTGGCCGGTAAGGAGACACAACACACTCCAGCAGAAAAGGGGAGTTTCGTTCCAACTCTTTCTCCCTCAACCTTTTCTTTCCATCTCGCTCTCGTTCTCATTCCTTTCCGCGCATTTCTAATCTCCGTCTTGGCAGTCTCCCTCCCTCCCCTTCCCCCCCCTCCCCCTGGTAATTTAGGGTTTTCTGAAATCTCAAGTGCCAAAGCGAGAACGCCGCCGTATCAATTTTGATCACCATCCGCGTCTGTCATTTTTCTGTGTGTAGGAAGGAGCGTCGAGGCTATACACACGACCCGCTGGCACCCACCCTGCGTCCTCTCGGCTTCCTCTCCTACAACTCCCATTCCCTTCCGCCCTTGCCCCCCCCCCCCACACACACACCTTCCCCTCACTCCTCCCCTCCGACAGTCAATATCCACCGGAGCTAATATTTTCCAGGTCGTCAGCAATGAAACGTTTTTAATGTTTTTTTTTTTTTTTTTTTTTTTTTGGGGGGGGTGTCAAAAATGAAAGAGTGGATGGAAGGGATAGGGAAGGAGAAAGGGGAGGAGAAACAAGAAGAGAAAGAGAAGGAAAGGAGGAGGAGGGAGAGAGGGAGGGAGTGGGGAGGACAGAACAGAACGGGGATGAGAGGTGGCCAGTGTCGTTGTACAAATTATAATGTTAGTAAGCTACAGCCAAGGGAGTCATTTGTGTGCTCCACCACACCACCACAGTCGCTGCGGAGAACCCGTGAGCCAGGCAACTATGTTTATAAGTGTGTTTACTTAGATGTATACAGGATTACCACCACGCGAAGCAATAAGTGTCTAAACCTTCTATTTTTGTACATAAGACTGAACAGTAATGATATAAAAAGAAGTCAGTAATAAAAGTGACATATTTTCAAAACCAATGCCCAGAGTGTATCTATTATTATATTAGAACATCGTGTCATCCACATTTGATTCTAAAATAGTACACACAGGACCTGTTATATGATACTGGAAAAAAAAAATAAAAAAAAAATATATATATATATACAATGATCAGAAGAAGGAAGAGGTCTGAGAATAACCCAAAATATTGAACTATATAAGGTAATTTATTTCGCTTCTAATGTGACTTTGGTTTTAGAATATCTTCCTCTGCTTTTGTGTTTGGCATTGGACCCTCTCCTGTGGTTTGCTCTTTTGGATTATTACATAGTGTGCCCAAGTTACCTTTGCTAAGGGTGACCTATTTTCTTGTATGTACTTGACTGTGTTGTAGTATAGTGGTATCTATATTGTATACCGACCAAGGCTGTAGTGTGGTAGAGAGGACTCCTGTGCGGGCGTCACCATAGCCCACGCCCGCGCGCCCGTGTCACCAGGTGCACGGGCGTGGATGGTGACGCGATGCGCAGCGGCTGAGGGACCCAGGCACGCGGCCCGCCTCCTGTGACGTAGCTATGGCGTCACTTCTTGCTCCCAGCAGCCAGGCCGGCCTTGCATGTGTAAGCTTCCCTGAGTCCAGTGAACCAGGGAATCATATCTTTTTCTTGCTGTGGTAATGTACTGAATGTGCTAGATTGTCTACCATTTTTTGGATTTCTTTGTAAATGAACCTTAAAGTGAAGCTTTCGCAGAGTTGAAGCTAACTTCCGTTTTGTTTCGACGTTTGCACGTGGAGGCGAGTCAGCGTGCCGCTGCAATGAGTCCATGCTGAACCAGCTTGTGCAATCGTCGACACAAAATCAAGTTGTACTTACGTGAAAGTTGCGCTTGAGAAACACATGTGGACATAAGAAACACAGGACTGTCTTGTGTTACTGCCAAGAGATACACAGCCGACACTGACATACACATACACCTACCAGGATTATATAAACACTAGCCGTACGGTTGATCTTATGTAGGGTCAACCTCAAGAATTGGGGTTGACCTTTGCTCTAGCCCCCTTCCCCCCCTCTCTCGAGTCCACCGTGCTCGTTCCACCACCACCGCCACCCATCGCCGCCGCCGCCGCCGCCATCGCCATCCCCACCGCCCGCTCGCCATCCTGCTGCACCGTCAGCCACTCCTACCGCCTCCTTTTCATCCTTGCGC
>NC_051394.1:5608601-5616101 GCF_015228065.2 Penaeus monodon | reverse complement strand
TTTTGGGATTCGGAGGTTAATTTATTTTGAGGTTGGGGGGGGGGGGAGTCCTTAAAATAGAAAGTTATGGATCTTAAAGTAAAATAACGAGGCCTTAAAGTTCATAAATCTGTCTCGATAACTTAAGCGAAAAAAGTAGAGTAAAATGAGTCGAAGTAAAGAATAAATAGATAAGATAAAAATCCAAGCCTCGCGGCCTAGAAGATGGTGCTGGAATCGTATCCCATTCATTATGGAACATTGGTAATCCATATTTAATCGCGGATTCCGGACTAAACCTTGGCGCGTTTAATCATTCAGCGATCTGGGACTGGGTTTGGGGGAGGGGGGACGAAGATGCCTTGTGCGCCGAATACAAAGTGAAATAAAAAAAAGATTCTTACTGGGTACAGTGACAAAAAGCACCGAACACAAAGTAAAAAAAATATATAATAAATAAATAAATACCGGGCACTGTATCCGAAACATGATCGAAAACGGTCATTGCAAATTCATTGTTCTAACCGGGTACTGTGATTGGAAACAGGTATTTGAAAACGTTCATGGCAAGGTACCTACTTCACGCAATGGTTTTAAAGTGAGGCGAACGATGGATTGCTGGCGATCACATGGAAACGGAGATGGAAACGAGCCACAAGAACAAACACATACACGAAGGGAAACATACGCATGGAAACAGTACACGCTTTCTTTTGTTCTGTATATTACCACGTACAACAAAAGACACGGGAGGTAGAGTACAAAATAAAGTAGTCAAGAGTGTATTTGCACAGTTTACACTTCTACTTGCACACTTGGGATTTACTTATTACTTATCGGTACTCATAACTTCTTGTAATTTGTTTTGTTTATTTTTACTTTTTTGTTTCCATTATCATTCCATTGAATTATTATTATTATGAATCTGTCAATTTGAGTACATATTTTTCCTGATTCTTTATCAATTAAGAGCAGAAACAACACACATTAAACATGGTAAAACAGGGTACATCATATACAAACAGCGAGCAACAACACCCAGATCCCTTTAAAAACTCCACGGACACGACCGCCAGAAAAGCAATACTGAAAAAGGTCATTTGAATACTGCTTCGATTTCCTGGAATATGACTTGTCTGCACTGGCGTTGCTCTATACACACGGGACCCCACTATCCAGTACTGCCGTTATCTGTATTCCGAAGGCCTGTGAGCCTGCCGCCGACTGAATTTAAGAGACTACAGTGAGAAGAGGACCAGGTGGTCGAGGTAGAAACAATATCCAAGAGCACACATCGAGGTGGCTGTGCGTGTGAACGATGTGTGTGAGGTAACCCGTGAGAAAAGGTGAAGATATTTCGAAAACGTTGATGTGCTGACCTACTTTTTTATTTATTTACTTCTGATAGTACATTTTTTTATAGCACTGAAACAGTCGTATTGACGAATTTGTTCTCTTTGTGCATTTTAGAAGCTTCTCTTAGGCTTAGTTGAGCTTATTGTTGTTTTTAAATTTTTACGGCTTGTATAAGACAAAGTTGGTGTGTGTATTGTGTGCATAGCAATGTTTGCGAGCATTCAGTGTAAGAGTTTAGATAGCCTTCAGTATACTGTATGTGAATGTTCTCTCGGCCGCTTTTCTCCTTCTCAGTCATACCGTTGATATAGTTAGAACCTTCATACTGTTCTCGTAAACACAAACACGACTTAACGTAAAGAAAACTAAACCATTAAAACAACAGGTTAAAAAAAAATGAGAAAAAAATATATTCACATATATTTTTTGGTAAAGCAGAAATACGAAAGAAGTAGAGGTATCTCCCAGAGAATAACCAGGCTTGTTTCAAAACGGGGAAGCCACCTGCCGATCAATAAACCTCAGTGATGATGCCATGGGAGGCGACCGACAGCCCGGAATGTATGTCGTCGAAGGCCATTCCGTGCGAAGCCTTTTTTCAAGTCCATTCCCAGGAACTGATTCGGCAGTTGAACGTATTGCGTAATTGCTTATTTGCAGAACCCTGCAGTTTTCCTCGATAGGAAATAATACAGAATTGTTGACGATTGACTTTTTAAAAAATTTATTGCTAAATAATGGCAACTATTCCAGGGCAACTACATAACTAACTGAAGTCGAGACGGTTTGGAATCCTGCAGCATAATACATATCAGATCTTTAGAATATTCGTAACCTGAGCCAGATTGGATCTAAAACTTTTTTGGTTAGTTTAGAAGACCGGGAATCCATTTCACTGAAGCGTTTTATATTAAAACTGTGATAAAAAAAAAGGTTTGAGTACAAACGCGGTTTATATAGAAACAAAGGTACTGAGACTTTAATAAATATATTGAAGGAAAGGGTTTTGAGTTCATATATAAACAATTAAAAATACGGGTTTAGAGTATGAAACACGATTTAAAGGTACGGGTTTAGATTATGAAACATTAAACAACGAAGCAGGAATATATTCTCTTAAGGACGACAGTGAAGAAGACCGAACGAGTGCATCAACTAGTAAATGGCAACGCTTGACCTTTTCTTGGGAAATGTCACCGGTACACGTTCACGGAATTCTTCTGATTTCATGTCTATTTATTAACGATTAGATGCTTCTGTTACAGCAAGTTGTGGATGATCTAAACAAGCTCAACTTAGCAACAAGAACATAAAGCCTTGACACAAGTCCTAATATTATTACAATGTAAATAAACCCAACCCAGAGGAAAGGAACAGCAAACACGTATATTGGAAAACCACACATTGTAGTGTAGTATTTGTAAAGTCATTAGTCGGAATAGTCTTTTTTTGATATTAATCCAGTATGTAGACCTCTGTAAAGTCGTCCACGAGGCGAGAAAAGTACAAATGAACCAGCCCCTCGTTCACAGCACTCTTTAAAGGAAGCAATCGAGAGGGAGAAACAGAGACACACACGCTGAGACCTTTCTTTGGAGGAAAGGTCACCTGGCAGCCTGAGCTTATTGGTAAGTCGAAGGTCGCTCTGTGATATGACACAGATATGAAACCAATAAAACACTATCTTTGAAGTTCAGCGCTTTTGTTTCCTGACCCCAATAACCATTAGTAAACAAGAACTTTGATTGTAGAGACATTGAGGCTATGGGTATAGAGTTAAATGTTATAAATATTAAGGAAATGTTGAATGGAACAGAAAAAGTTACATATTTAAAGGTGCTAAACAAAAGGAAAAGCATTTCATCACAGATATGAATTAAAAAATAATAAAATAACTTGAACAAAGCATATGAATCGGAAATTAAACCTTTGTGTAACAAGGAAATTACAGGCAATTCAAGAATAATATTGATCATTAAAAAAAATATTACTATGATGACCTATGATACAATAAGATTAATGTTATAACAAAAAAGAAAAAAAGAACAGTTATGCTAAATCAGACAAAACTAAGACCTTTTTCAATGGAATTAATTGCATGTAATGACGAATACAATTAACCAAGTTATCCATGGAGAAAAAACAATGTACAATACCAACTGCTTATACTAAATAAAATGTCGATAATAAAATTAACAAAACTAATGCTATATTCTTGTAATGTTAAGGGAACCTTACCATTAAATGCCGCGCGCGCACACATTACTATTTTTTTTTCCTCTGTTAATACCGCGATAATATTCGAAGCAACTGTAACTAACACAAAAACTATTAAGAACATAAAATATATGAACGCAACTGACTGAATAATAAAAAAGTATATGAACGCAACTGACTGAATAAAATATACACAACCATATTAACATTACTTACGACCCAACGCTTATAAATGTAAAAAACAATTGCAAATGTCAACAAAGCACTTACAAAGGATGAAAACCATAAGAACAATGACCTTTATCGGAGTATAAACTATCCAACACCATGTCTTCCCAAAAGCCAGGAATCAAATGCCATAAAACACCAAATATATACAGCGAGAAAGGTGAAATATCACGTGTAGAATTGGCCCGGGAATTCTATCGGTAGTTCGACCACACTGTATTGAAGAAAACGGCCGCAAAATTTAATGGTATTTCTTAAAAGGGTTTCCAACACTGGAGAATTTTGTCATTGGGGTGTGTGTACGTTTATTGTAAATCGAGACAAAACTTCTTTTCGTGTATGTTACTAAGAATTTGAACAAAGATCACGGTACTAAAGATCTTGCAAGGTTTATAAGTTCGATTCCGTCCTTTCAAAACAAGAAAAAAATACACAGTATTGCAATAAAAAGTCCGTATCTATTATTACAAAGTAAAGACACGAAAAATAAGAAGAGAGTAAAGAATATAAAGTTTCAATGAAGTTAAGGAAATTGCAATAGAATTTCAAAACTATCAGCTGTTTTTTGAGAGAGTATACTGCTTAAAGCAGCAATAGCAGCCAGAGAGATATCAGTATGTTAGTAGAAATAGCACTAGTGTCAATATTACTGCTGATGATGACGATGAAAATGATATAGATATAATAATACAGTAGATGATAATAACAATAATGATCATAGTAATAATCACTATAACAATAATAATAATCATAATGATGTTAATAATCATCGAAGAGATAGTACTATAATATAATAAAGATGGTGATAACGATGATGTTTATGAGGAAGGGGAAGAGGAAGATGATAATGATGACTACACTGACAAAAATAAAGACAAACAGAAATCATGATTATAATGATAATATTTTTGCAAAATCATCTTAACAAAAACAGTAATAATAATAATAATAATAATAATAATAATAATAATAATAATATTATTATTATTATTATTATTATTATTATTATTATTATTATCATTATTATTATTACTATTATTATTATTATTATTATCATCATCATCATCATCATCATCATCATCATCATCATCATCATCATCATCATCATCATCATCATCATCATCATCATCATCATCATCATTATTATTATTATTAATGATAATAATGATAATAATGATGATGATGATAATAATAATAATAATAATAATAATAATAATAATAATAATAATAATAATAATAATAATAATAATGATAATAATGATAATAATAACAATGATAATGATGATGGAAATAGCGATGATGATAATAATGATAATAATTATAATGATGATAATAATAATAATAATGACAATAATGATGATAATAATGATGATAACAATAACAACAACAAAAAAACAATAACAAAAAAATAATAGAAACAACAATTGCAATAACAAAAACAACAACAACAATGATAATGACAATGAGAATAATAATAATGATAATGATAATAATAATAATAATAATAATAATAATAATAATAATAATAATAATGATAATATAATGATAAAAGCAATAACAGCAATAATAATATGCTGAACAATAATGCTAATGATGACGATGATGATGATGACGATTACGATGACGATGATGATGATGATGATGATGATGATGATGATGATGATGATGATGATGGTGGTGGTGGTGGTGGTGATGATGGGGATGATGATGATGATGATGACGATGAGGATGATGATATGATGATGATGATGATGATGATGATGATGACGATGATATGATGATGACGATAATGATGATGATGATGATGATGATAATAATAACTCGGCGCCAGCACAAATACTGAAAGCCAAAGACAAGAGCCTCAAAACAGGGATCCATCCTTACCCTCCCGCACAGTCTCTGCTCGCTTACTCCCCTCCCCTCCCCCCACCGCCCCACCTCCCCCTGCCACGGCTCATCCAGGGCGTAACTAACAGTAGACACGCTCCCTCGAGGCACTATATTACGTCATCATCAAATTAGCACGCCTTGGCCCTATTCATGAATCAGGAGAATGGGCCTGCTACAGCATCATTGTCGGCGGGCTCAAGAGAACCCGGCTTTGTTTACGAAATGAACTGCCGCGGTGACGACGGGAGCGTGAAACTTACACGTTGGAGCTATTACTACATCAAAATACGGCGATTAAATTCAGATTCTGGCCTCCTTCCAGACTCTTAGCTTGTTCCGACTAGACCTCCCCTTCGCCTAACAACCTAGACAGCAAGACCCAACTAGCAGGAGTAGGAGCAGAAGCAGGAGGAAGAGCAGGAGAGGTGGGGGGGGGGGGAGGAGGCAGGAACCAGGACGACGGTTCGGGAAGGCACATTGGTGTCACTTTGCGAGAGTTGTCGTGTCGCAAACTTGCACATCTGACACATTATGCTGAGAGATTGCCGCTGGACTTAGAGGGTGAGAGGGTCGAGGTGACGAGGAGGGAGAGGAGGAGGAGGAAAAGGAAGATCAAGAGGAAGAAGAAGAGGAAGAGGAAGAGGAGGAGGAAGAGGAAGAGGAGAAGGAGAAAAAGAAGAAGAAAAAACAAAGAAGAAGAAAAAGAAGAAGGAAGAAGAGGCCAGCTAAGTGTGAGAGAGTACGCGATGTGGGCGAAACTCTGGAATTTAAGCAGGACAGCAAAAGAAGATTTACACTGGGTTTTTCGCGCTGGGTTTTGCTTGATGGATAATGCAGGGATAAGAAGGGAGGGAAGACGCGAAGGAGGAAGAGGAGGAGGAAGAGACGTGGACGAGGAGGAGAAAGAGACAGAAAAAAAAGGAAAAGGAAGACGAAAATGAAGGGGAAGAAAAAAGAAAAAGAAAAAGCAGAAAAAAGAAAAACACCAACAAGAAGGAGCAGAAAAAGAAGAAAAAAAAAAAGTTAAGAAAGAAGGAATTCAGTGCCAAGCCGTATGACGAAGGACCAGAGCGTACACATGAGCGTCTCGGGGAAGGTGAGACGAAACGTACACAGGGGCGGGATGTGGAGGAGCACGCCGGTGGAGGTGGAGGTGGAAGAGGCGAGGTGACAAGGGCTTGGCAAAAGGAAGAGGGCACAGGGCTGGAAAAGGGCCGAGGAAATGGAGTTGGGAAATGGAGGCGATCGCTCTGCGGATGCATTTCAAGGCCTGATTTATTACTGGACATGGTGACCAAGGGTAGGAAAGGTAGGGGTGAATGAAATAATGATAATAATGACGACAATAATCAATGATGGTGATTATAATAACGATAACAATAATGATTATGATAATGATGTGATAATGACGTTAATGATAATGATAGTGATAATGATGATGATAATGATATTGATAATGATGATGATGATAACGATTATAACAATAACAAAAGACTACACAAAATAAAGAATAATGAAAATGGCTTTACAAAGATGAAAACAATAGTCGGCAAAAAAAAAAAAAAAAAAAAAAAAAAAAAAAAAAAAAAAAACGCACATCGGACTGCGGTGTAAAAGCGAATATCAATACTCATTCATACAGTCTTAATTACCTTCGCTTTTTTGTGAATGAGTGCACTCCGTTCGTGCTTATTGCTTTCACAGGACATTTAAATGCAAGCGGGGCTGCCGGAGTTTGCAAAAGGTTAAAAATAGCATTAACTGGAAAAAAAAACTATCTGAAGAAAATATAAAACTAGAAGAGGAAAAAAATAATGACAGTACCTCAGG
>NC_051394.1:5598601-5606101 GCF_015228065.2 Penaeus monodon | reverse complement strand
CTGGGCGCGCGCATCCCCGTGATTAATGCCAAAGAGATATTTCGCTCGTTGCCTTTGCCGTCGAGACATCAAAGTGAGTCGAGATCTTTTCTCTTTTTCGCGCGTGTCTCGAGAACTATTTAGCGCGAAACATCGAGCTGATGAAACAACGTCTCTTTAGATATACAACCCCCTACTCCCCTACCCCCTACCCCCGCACGCATATACAAGGACTTCCATCTTCTCTCCTCCTCCTCCTCCTCCTCCCTCCCTCCCCTTATTACGCCGTCAATTTTCCATTTTCTATCTCTATTTCTCTCTTCCTTCCTTCGATTCTGTTGACGGTACTTGGGTAACTCTGCTACTTTTTTCTCTCTCTTTCTTTTGCATTCTATGACTCTATTTTTTAAAGATTCTTTGTTTGTTGTTTTTATTATGTTTTTATTTCTCCGTTTATTATCTTCATTGTGTCCCTACGCTCTCTGATTTTCTTCCTCTTCCTCCTTCCCTTTCCTACTAATTCTCTTCCTATTTCATCTTCTTTTTCTTTTTCCCCTCTCTACCCTTTCTCATTTCCCTTCCCTTCTTCCTGCTTTCCTCATTCTCCCCTTTCTCTCTTCTACCTTCTCTCCTTCCTACTATCTCCCTCTTTCACTCCTTTATCTTGCAGCGTAGACAACAAACACGCATATCGAATCGAAGGTTGATCTTTGTCGTTTTTACGACGTTAGCTCACGAATATGAATACAAATAAACACACACACACACACGCTCATTCTTCACAGCTCTCCCTCCCTCCCCTCTATCTTTCTCTTTCTCTCCTTTTCCCCCACTCCCTTTCCCTCCCTCCCTCTCTCTCACTCTCACGCCCACCGTCCCTTCTCCCTTCCCCTTCCTTCCTCCCACCTCTCCCTCTCTCTCCCGCCCTTCCCCCCACCTTTTTCTCCCTCCCCCTCCCTTCCTCCCACGTCTCTCTCCCTCTCCCCTCCCTTCCTCCCACCTCTCTCTCCCTCCCCCTCCCTTCCACCCCCCCACCTCTCTCTCCCACACACACACACGAATACACAGATCGCATTATATTACACACCCAGGCGCTCTTCGAAGACCAAAGAGCAGTGTGCACTCAGGGTCTCGGGACTCAAGGCCGGAAAACATCTTAACGGAGAATCGAGAAAAAGTTTGACCTAAGCGATGTTACATTTTTGTTGTTGTTGTTGTTTGTTTTTGTTAATATAATTTATTCTCGTTTTTTTTCTCTCAGTATTTTTCCTTTTTCTTCTTCTTAGTTTTAGTATTAGTAAAAGTATTTTAGAGAGAGAGGTTTATTTTCTGTTATTTCTTTTCTTTTTTGTTCTTCTTATTTTTTAATTATTCTTGTTCTTGTTCGTATTATATATTTTTTTTCTTAGTCTTTTTCTTCTTCTTGGTCCTATTCATCTTTTTTTCTTTTCTTCTATTTCATTCTCTCATCGTTTTGAAGGAAATAAACTCGATTATTTCACACCAATGAGGGACAGACGAATTCACTTTTCTGTCATAAAAAAAAAAAAAAAAACAGCAACATCATATATCATTATCTGTATCATCTACGGATAACAACATTGCAATATTCTAAACCTAGAGAAAGGTTCTTGCAACGGGTTCAATGAAACGTTCCATAAAATGCTGAAAATCGACAACACGGTCTAGACTACTGTATAAAGGGATTGTGTGCATTAACCTCCAGTGATTCCAATCCTGGTATTGTCGTAATGGTGTGTGATACGGCCTTGGGATAAAAGAGGAAGAGAAAAGAAGGAGAGTGAATGAGGGAGGGAAAGAGAGAGGGAGGGAGGGAAAGAGAGAGGGAAAGAGGGAAAGAGGGAGGGAAAGTGAAGGGAAGAGAGAGAGAGAGAGAGAGAGAGAGAGAGAGAGAGAGAGAGAGAGAGAGAGAGAGAGAGAGAGAGAGAGAGAGAGAGAGAGAGAGAGAGAGAGAGAGAGAGAGAGAGAGAGAGAAATTCCCTCCCAGAACACCACACCCTGAACAATTCTCCCAAGCGAACAACCCAACTACACATAAACATCCACCCAAACGACCCGGAACCCGACAACCACCCAACAACCATCCGACCTGGTTGGTATGACCTTTCGCGACCTCCACCGGGGCTCTTGACAAGTACAAATGACCTCAAGGCAGCGCAGTGACCCGGAGACTGACCCCGCCAACACACACACCGCGACCCCAATCACTCACCTGTCGCTCAACCTCACTGTTTACTGCCGCATATTGGACGGCGCCGACAAGCAAGCCATTTGTATTATCAGGTGGGAGGCGAGGGGAGCGGCGGCGCGTCAAGACAGAGGGGAAAGGGAGAGGGGAAAGTGGAGAGGGGAGAGGAGAGAGGGAAAGAAGAGAAGGGATAGGAGAGAGGGGAAATGAGAGAGTGGAAAGGAGAGAAGGGAAATGAGAGAGGGGAGAGGAGAGAGGGGAAGGGGGATGGGATAAGAGGAAGGAAGAAATAGGAGAGGGGAAGGGAGAGGGAAGAAGAAGGAAGGAGGAAGAAGAAAGAGGAAGGGGGATGAAGGCGATAAAAAGCAGAGAGGGGAGATGGGGGAAAAGAGAGAGAGAGAGAGAGAGAGAGAGAGAGAGAGAGAGAGAGAGAGAGAGAGAGAGAGAGAGAGAGAGAGAGAGAGAGAGAGAGAGAGAGAGAGAGAGAGGGCGCTGTTACAATAGATAATCACGCTGCTGGAGAACTCAAAGTAGGTGAGGTAAGTGTAGTTTGTGTGATGGACTAATAAACACACGAGAGGGCAGCAATGTATGGCCTATTAAAGACGGGATAGAAGTTACATTATACCTATTAATATAATAATATATATATTAATATATATAATATATATATATATATATATATATATATTGTATATATATATGTGTGTATATATTTTTTTATATATATATATATATTATATATATATATATAATATATATACATATATATGTATATATATATATATATATATATATATATATATGTATATATAGGTGCGTGAGTGTGAGTGTGTGAGTGTGTGTGTGTGTATGTGTGTGTGTGTGTGTGTGTGTGTGTGTGTGTGTGTGTGTGTGTGTGTGTGTGTGTGTGTGTGTGTGTGTGTGTGTTGTGTGTGTGTGTGTGTGTGTTTGTGTGTGTTTGTGTGTGTTTGTGTGGTTGTGTGTGTGTGTGTGTGTGTGTATGTGTGTGTAGAGAGAGAGAGAGAGAGAGAGAGAGAGAGAGAGAGAGAGAGAGAGAGAGAGAGAGAGAGAGAGAGAGAGAGAGAGAGAGAGAGAGAACAGAATAAATCATACGAGTCCCCGAAATGGCTATAAAAGGCTTAACTGAGAGGGCTGTCAGTTAAACATACAAGCTTTCATGTTCGAAGATATCCATTGTATCTTTAGTGTTTACTTCCCCAAACTAACCTATCCCAAACAAGAGGGAATTGAACAACGTACTTTAAAAAACAATTTAATGGCACTAAGTCAGCCAACTGTTGACATTCCATTGAGACAGATATTGGCGAGAAACAGACCGATGGCGATGCGTTAAAATACCCTCCAAAAAATCTATCCAAGGGAAACTTTCTGCTCCTGAGACAAGCTGCCACATCAGACATACGAGTATTTTTTTTTTTTGTGGTGCTTTCTATGTAAATTTCTCATCGCGGAGTGGTGTTGAAATGAAGGTGAGTGGTAGGAATGTCCTGAAAGAAAGAGGACGGTGTATTCGCAGTTATCTTTTGGATTCAGTACCGAGTTGTTATCGGTCAGTCTTCCTTTTCTTCACTTCACGTCTCAGTAAAAATCTGACTCGACCGCACTGTAAAACACGCCTTCATGTAGTAATGCCAATATGTTCAAGGGAATATATAAAAGACATAGATAAGAAATGAATAGGCTAGGTTAGGTCAAAGTCTATATAAGTACTTATATAGACCTTGACTTATAGCCGTATATAGACCTTGGGTTGGGTTATATACTACGTTAAGCCATATATTACGTTAGGTTGGGTTGCGATAGGCAACGTCTATTATAAATGCTTGTATAGATCTTGGCGACGGGTTGGGGTAGGTTAGGTTAAATGACACTCGCGGCCATTTTGTGAGGTTTGACTCAACTCTGTCACTTTTGCAGTTTGAAAGGGAAGAGGAAAAAGGGAGAAAGAGTGCGAGATCTGTGGACTTTGCACTCCCTCGGAAGACTGTTAAGTCCTCATAAATCTCTCGAACTTGTCACTAAACACTAAACCAGAATACCTTTTTTCCCCTGGTCGATTTTCATTGATAAATAGAGAGAAAGAGAGAGAAAAAGTGAAGGACCTATTTTCTGTTCGATTCTTACGGGTTCTGAAGAAATGTGAACATCTCTGTGTCGGAAATCACTCGGAGTTTTAAATAGGCCTATCTAAGACTCCAAATCTTATGATCAACAAAAATTAAAGTCAAACTCATTCACTTACTACACACTAAAATCGACCAGAAAAATATTCAAGACTAATTAAAAAGAAAAGAAAAGATATGAAAAATGAAAATACAACCTAAAAAAATTTAGTGGTTTGTAGAATGACAAGTTAGTCCAGTCTTCCTTTCTTTAATATTTCTTTCCTGAATATTTGTCAAGATCAAGTCAACAAATAAAGCGACTTGGTATTGCATTCTGTAACCTGCAGTTGAGGACAATATGGAAAATAAGCTTAGTAAATAAAAAAAAAAAGCATATTACCAGAAGGTGCCACTCTCCTACATCAGTTTTGGATATCTGGGCATGTAATATAAAATAATGCCTTTATGTCATCTTTTTTTTCTCTCTCCGTAATTTTTACTTGGTTAATGCATAAAAAGTCTCGCCTCATATGCTTTAATTACGGCAATCTACTTCCCCCTCTGCGTCGAAAATGTTGAGAATGATGTAGAAAATTTCAGGATTTCCCCTTGTTGCCAAAAAAAAAAAAAAAAATCATGAACGTGTTTTTATTATTCCA
Organism: Penaeus monodon; assembly: GCF_015228065.2. Classification (NCBI taxonomy): domain Eukaryota; kingdom Metazoa; phylum Arthropoda; class Malacostraca; order Decapoda; family Penaeidae; genus Penaeus; species Penaeus monodon. The sequence continues at coordinate 5,601,125 of NC_051394.1, read as the reverse complement.
TTTTTTAACGTCTGTTTCGATGGACCTTATCTATAATTCCGTTCTCTCTCTTCCTCCCTCTCTCTCTCTCTCTCTCTCTCTCTCTTTCTCTCGAAACAACAAAACACGATAAAAATAAACAAAAGTGATAACATACCGTTGTGTAAATAAACAGAGGTAAGAAGAAACGTCACTTGTCAACAAAGAGGAAGCAACATAAGGCAAGAGAATTAATAAAGGTGTGTAAAGACCGGTGTGACGGAAAGAGAATAATTATTTGAATAAAGAAAGGAAAGCAAGAGAGAGAGAGAGAGAGAGAGAGAGAGAAAGGCGAGAGAGAGAGAGAGAGAGAGAGAGAGAGAGAGAGAGAGAGAGAGAGAGAGAGAGAGAGAGAGAGAGGAGAGAGAGAGAGAGGAGAGAGAGAAGAGAAGAGAAGAGAGAGAGAGAGAGAGAGAGAGAGAGAGAGAGAGAGAGAGAGAGAGAGAGAGTATAATGACAAACGGAAGGCAGAAAAAAAACGTTTTGCCCGTGATAAATGTTCCAGTGAATTTTCATAATAATCGCATTAACAAGGCAGGAATGATAACGAATAATTATCATAATGGAAGTAAAGTTAGGCAATGACAGAGCTCACAGCTTAAAATAAAAATATTAGCAATAAAAAAAAATATATATAATAACAACAATAACAATATAACAATATCAGCTTTACTCATTACAATAAACAGTTGAAATAATAATTGAATAATGATGATAACACTTTAAGAAACATATGAAAAAGAAGAAGAAGAAGAAGAAGAAAAAAACGTAGAAACGATGAAAACTAAAATCAAGGAAAAATGAAGACGCACCGGCGGGGGAGGGGGGTGGTCCCCAGCTCGTGACGTCACACGCGCTCTTTCACAAACCATCTGCGTCAGCGTGGATGTCCAGCGGCCGCCATCTCCGTCCTTATGTTCCGCCATTAAACCATTTTCTCTGACACGGCGAGTTAGGCTGCATGTTATGATGCCACATTAAAACGCAAAAAATTGGCTTTTTTTCGCTCCCCGCCATCACTCTCTATTGCCTTTTCTATCTCTTAATTCAACATCTTTCATCTTTCCTTTACTGCAATTTTTTATATCTCTAATTCAACATTTTACATATTTCTTTTAATACTTGAGTTTGAGTGCATGTTTAGCCACCCTGAGCGAAGCTTACGAGAAGCGGGGCGAAAAAGCGCGTGTCAGTTCACTTTAAGCCAATTATTCATGGACGAATCTTGTTATCTTAAGTCGACAATGCATAAACTGGGTGTTTTTTTAGCGAGTCGCGATTCATCTCAATTCCCGTAAGAGCGCAGAAGGGGGGATTGCAAAGAGGAATGAGTGATGAGAAATGTATTTATATTCTTCCATAAATAATCATAGTCTTTCTTTCGCGCGGCCGAAGTTAATGCGCCTCCGAGAGCATAGCGGGAAACGTTCAGCCGCCGCCTAACGGTCAATAACGACGGTTGGAAATTGTGGATTTTGAAAGTTATTTAAACGAAGGTCTATTCAAATGGCAGGCTTCGGACTTCAATGGCTGACTTACCGATGTAAACCTGATGTTGAGGAGAGCCAAAGTTCATCATGTTAATGGGGAATTTTTTTTTCTTTTCAAAATAGCAAATGGTTAAGTATGGGAGGGTGAAAAGAGCGAGTGAGTAAAACATGAGCTTCGTGTGATTGGCGGGGAGGGAAGGAGAGGAGGGGGGATGGTAGAGGCTATGAAAGAGGGATAGTAAAAATACCCGAGAAAGGGGAGAAACAGGCAAAAAAGAAGAGGAAAAAAATTTAGTGGTGTGTGCAGAGAACAATACAAAAAGTTTTAAAAAATAAGAATGGAGCACCTGATGAAAGAAAATGAAAAGAGATGAGGACGAGGCGAGTTAAAAAAAGAGGAAAGGTAAATAAAAATAAAAATAAAAATACAACCTAAAAATTCAAGAACGTTGGAGGATAAACAGAGAATATCTTAAAACGAACAAGAACGAGGGGTTAAGCAACAGAAAAAAAAATAATCTTGACAATTTGACAAGAAAAACGGAGAGGGATAGGACCGAGAATGGTAAGAGAGGAAAATCAAAGGAAGTGAGGGACAACCGGAGGAGAAATAGAATGAAAGGGAGAAGGGAAGAGCGGGAAAAGAGGGAATTTTTTAAAAACTATGAACAAGTAATCTAACAAAGGGCAAATCAATAGGATGAGAGGAGAGAAAATGGGAAAAGGAGGTTCGTTTCCTTTTCCATTCCTGCGTCCACTTCTCTCTTTCTCTTTCTCGTTTCTTGCTCTCCTCTCTCTCTCTCTCTTTCTCTTTCGCTCTCTCTTTCTCTCACTCTCTCTCTTTCTCTTTCTCTTTCTCTCTTAATCTCTTCCTTTCTCTCCCAATCTCATCCTTTCTCTCATTCTCTCTCTCTCGCCCTCTTTTTCCCTCTTTCTCTCTCTTTTTTCCTTCTCCCACTCTCCCTCCCCCTCACCCCTTCCACTCTTCCCCTTCCCCTCCCAGTCCCTCCTCCCTC
>NC_051394.1:5588601-5591101 GCF_015228065.2 Penaeus monodon | reverse complement strand
GGGGAGGAGGAGGAAGGGAGGGGGGGGGGAAAAAGGGGGGGAGGGGGAGGGGGAAGGAGGAGGAGGGGGAGGAGGGGAGGAGGAGGGAGGAGGGAGGGGAGGAGGAAGGAGGAGGGGGAGGAGGAGGGGGGAGGAGGAGGGGGAAGAGGGGGGAGGGGGGAGGGAGGGAGGGAGGGAGGAGGAGGGGAGGAGGAGGGAGGAAGGAGGGAGGGAGGAGGAGGGGAGGAGGGAGGGGAAGGGAGGGGGGAGGAGGAGGAGGAGGAGGGAGGAAGGGGGGGAGGGGAGGGGGGGGGAGGAGGAGGGAGGGGGAGGGGTGGGGGAGGAGGAGATGGAGGGCGAGGGGGAGGGGGAGGGAGGAGGAGGGGGGGGAGGGGAGGAGGAGGGGGGAGGAGAAGGAGGAGGAGGAGGAGGAGGAGGAGGAGGGGGGGGAAGAGGAGGAGGAGGAGGAGGAGGAGGAGGGGGAGGAGGAGGAGGAGGAGGAGGGGGGGGGGGGGGTAAAGTGGGCGTTGAAAAAAAAAAATCCGCCTTGAATAAAAAAAAAAAGGAAAAAATGAGAGAGTAGAGACGAGAGGAGAAAAAATTATATATAAAAAAATGCTAATTACGTGTTGGAAAACAAGGTGATTTTTTTTTCTCCTTTTTGTTTTAATTTATCCTAATGATCTTTCGTCATTTTAAGGTAAAATTATACACCCCAAGCCCAAAAAAAGAAAGGGGGGGGGGCGAACGCGGGGGGGGGGCGCAGGGGGGGGGGGGAGCGCCAAAAACCCCGGGAAAGGGAATTTTTTTTTTTTTTTTTTTTTTTCTTCTCCTTTTTCTCTCTCTCTCTCTTCCTTTTCTCTTTTTTTTAAAGTTCGACCAATTCACTGAAACATGATAATGATGATAATGCACTGAAAGAGGGAGAGAAACATGGTGAAAGATGATGGTGATGATGATGATGGTGATGATGATGATGATGATGGTGATGATGATGATGATGATGATGATGATGGTGATGGTGATGGTGATGGTGAGGATGGTAATGATGATGATGGTGATGATTATGATTATGATGATGATGATGATAATAATATCGATGACGATGACAATGACGATGATAATGGGAATTACAATATATCTTTTTCATAAACATATTCATCATCCTCTTCATAACTATTAAAATCAAATTTCAGCCTTGTCCGTTGCCCCTGCACATCCCCCCCCCCCAAAAAAAAAAAAAAAAACGAAAAAAAAAAACGGCCAAAAACACCACCACCACCAACAAAAAAAACAAACAAACAACCCTCCCCCCCCCCCCCCCCCCCCAAAAAAAAAAAAAAGAAAAAACGACAGCATCCGAAAAGCCACACAGTTGCCATCAACCGCCATCATAAACATCCCCGACGCGTTTTCATTAGTCTAATCGCGCCGCCGCGAGCGCCCGGTCCGCGCGCCGCCGCTTAATCTGCAAAATGGCTTTCGAAAACGAAGATAAGATTACAGGTCAGCGCCAACGTCCCGCAAGTTAATTAGAATAAGAGGCGGCCATTATATTCGCAACCGCGAGGGTGTGAGAGCCTAGCTGCGGGCACGGGAGGGGGGAGGGAAGGAGGGGAGGGGAGGGAGGGGGGGAAGGAGGGGGGGAGGGGGGGGGAAAGAGGGGGGAGGGAGGGAGGGGGAGGGAAAGAGGGGGGAGGGGGGGGGGAAGGGGGTGGGAGGGAGGGAGATGGAAGGAAAGAAGGGGTGGGAGGGGAGTGGGTGGGGAAGGAGTAGGGAGGGTAAGAGGGTCGGGGAGGGAGTGGGAGGGGGAAAAGGGGAATGGGTGGGGAGGGAGGGGAGGAGGGAAGAGAGTGAGAGGGAGGGAGCGGGAGTGAGTGGAAGGGAGGGAAGGAAGGAGGGAAAAACGGAGAAAGCAGAGGGAAGGGAGGAAGGGAAGGGTGGAAAGGTGAAAAAGAGGGAGGAAGGGAGAGAAGGAAAAAGTGCGAATAATGCGAGTGGGAAGGGAGGGAGGAAGGGATTAGAAAGGGAGGGAAGGAGTGAAAGAGGGAGGGGGAAAATAATCAGGATGATACTAATGACAATGGCAACGATAATACTAATGATAGTAATCATCATTATCATCATCATCATCATCATCATCATCACCATCATTATCCTCCTCCTTTCTCCCCCTATCATCTACCCATCTCATCCATCATCATCATCATCATCATATCATCATAAATCATTTCATCATCATCATCATCATCATCATCATCATCATCATCATCATCATCACATCATCCTCATTCTCACCACAATTATAATAATAACAATAAAACTGATAAATATATCAACAACAACAACAACAACAACAACAACAACAACGCATAACGTGACGTACAAAGGCATATCCAATTATAAAAAAACATTTATTAACCCAACAAGGTACATTTCGGACACCGCAGCAAGACAGTTATAAATAGCCCTGGCCCCGTTCTCATGTTGACAGTGGGTTCGTAATTAGGGAAAATTCGGG
>NC_051394.1:5580149-5586001 GCF_015228065.2 Penaeus monodon | reverse complement strand
CACACACACATATATGTACGTATATATATATACATATATATATGTAGATATATATGTATATATATATTATATATTATATACATACATATATATGTATATATATATATATGTACATATATATATATATATATATATATATATATATATATATATATATATATATATATATGTATATATGTACATAGCTACATAGAGTGAGTGTGTGTGTGTGTGTGTGTGTGTGTGTGTGTCTATGTTTATAGATATAGACAGATATATGAACACATGCACACACCCACACACACACACACACACACACACACACACACACACACACAACACATACACACACACACACACACACACACATACACATACACACACACACACACACACACACACATATACTGTATATATATACCTGTATGGACTTAAGCAGCATGTACTGACTGACAATTCAATCTTGAATAAACTTGTAACTAGCTAAGGGCCTGTTAGCTCAGTTGGTTAGAGCGCCGTGCTAATAACGCGGATGTCGAGGGTTCGATCCCCTTACGGGCCAGGTGAAGCACAATTTATACAGTAACTAAGGTGTCTACGCCAGTCTTTTTTTTAACTTGATGCAAGACCTACACTTAACTCTATATAAAAAAATAACATAAAATTTCATAACTAACTAGATATACCTTCATACTAGTTCACTTATTACCCGTCGCTACTTATTTTCATTTGCCTCTACTTTTCGTGAAATTATAAAGCATGAAAGCCGAGGAATTCAATAGGAGAAAGTCAGAGGAAGAGAAATAATAGTAACATATTACTACCTCTACTGATAATGATAATGATAATAATGATGAAAATAATGATAATAATGATGATGACACTAAGAATGATAATGCCTATGATAATGATGAAAATGTCTGTGATGCTTAACTATGTATTGGTAAATGAATAATATTTTTTGTCTTTAACTGGATTTTTAATCACGATGAGAACTATGAAACGCATAGTTAGTGATCTCACTAAATTCGGAGATGAATAAGAAAGCTATACCGTTTTAGGTATGATCATTGTAGTACAGTAGTAGTGTTCGTTGTTGAGATAATTTTTTTACATGCTTAGATGGTTAAAAGACTATATAGTAATGTAATAGCTGATTAATAAATACAAGCTCTCTATTGGTTACAAGGCCGCTATGACGTAGTTTTGAAACGAGGCTTTGATTGGCTAAATAGCGTTAGGGGGAGGGGCCTATCAAGAGTTCTCGGGGAACAGGATCCTCAGTTACGGACTGACATTTATAATTAACCTTCATAAAAAAAACACAATGCACAAACTTTATGCGCAGCTTATTCTCAAAGAAAGACTGTATATGTATTCACCGAGGGTTATAATATTCTCCATATAGGAAGATGATCCAATAATTATATAAACAAAATATATGAAAGATTATTCTTTATTATGGTTAAGTATCGATAATTATTTGTAGGACAGCCCACCCCATGGTAAGACCAGATTGGCTGGGAGCGCGAGATAAAGGCGGAGCTTCTGGTTTTTTGCTTAGTATGAATTTAGTGTGTAAACGAAAAAATCTTATTCTTTATCGTGCCAGATAATCATCAACACATCTGTATGAGGAGGTATCTATGAAAAAGAGATACGTTAATGAATGCAAATGAACGGTGTAAACAAACGAATAACAGTGTGCCAAATGATCACCCAGACTAATATAAAAGTATTTGTTTGGTCTATCTCCGTTTGATGCTTTTAGATGTATCGCACCCTTAGAAAACAAACAAATTTTAAAACAAATTTTCTGACTGGCTACTTTATAGTCTCGGGATGCAGATTTATAGAGCGACATTCGAATGGAAATATTTTGTATTTCGTAGTGGTAATGATATTGATAATAATAATGATAACAGTAATAGTGATGATAATAATAATAATATAAGTAATGATAATGATGATGATAATAATAATAATAATAATAATAATAATCATTATTGTTATTGTTGTTATTATAATTATCATTATGATGATAATTATCACTATCATTATTATTATTATGACTATCATGGTTGTGAATGTGATTATAATCATAATTATGTTTATAATCATAATAATCATTATAATTGGTATCATCATTACTATTATTACTATTATTATTATTATTATTATTATTATTATTATTATTATTATTTTTGTTGCTGTGGTTGCTGTTGATATTAGTGATAATATTGTCAATATTATTATTTTTAGTATTATTACCATTATCAACATCACCAACATTGCCATTTTTATCACTACAACCATTATCAACAGTATTAGAGAATTAACATTTTTTTCGGTGCTCATACTCACAATAACCTCCATTATGTCATATCCAAAATTATAGGTTGAAAGTCGATCCTTACACATAATATTTACAGAATGTGAATATAACTAAATATGGAGCTTACTTTTTTCTTTTCATAAATAACAATGCTCTATGCCTTTTGATTTGTTTCATTCCGCACAAAATGTTTCCATACGCATGTACATATTCGGAACAAAAGTGACGTTGTGAACCATATAAACGAGTGCGTTCTTGTGTGACGTGAAAATGGGCTCTGATTTGTTTATCGGGATGTAATATTTTCTGGAGGATGGCGACGCACTAGATTGCAATGTTAAAAAAAAAGTACTGAAGTATTGACCCGTAAAGGGATCGAATACTCGACATCCTCGTTATTAGCACGGCGCTCTAACCAACTGAGCTAAAAGACCAATAATTTTATTACATATTATATATGTGCATATATATATATATGTATATATATATATATATATATATATATATATATATATATATATATATATATATTATGTATATGCATATATATATGATATATAATATATACATATATATATATATATATATATCTATCTATTTATCTTTATATATGCATATGCGTGTAACACACACTCATAACACCCATAAAAGTTATCATGACCATTAACCACAGTATATAATTTACCGAGAATATGAATAGGCACGAATGAGGGAAGGATTCGAACAAGCTGTGCTCTCGACTCGGGTCAGGAAGCGTCATTGTTCCGAACCTTGACTCGAACAGCACAGCGGTTGTCGGATCTCTGAGATGGATCATTTCGAGCACAGCTTTTGGGATCTGCCTTTTGGGATCTGCCTTTTGGGATCTGCCTTTTTGGGATCTGCCTTTTTGGGATCTGCCCTTTGGAATCTGCCTTTTTGGGACCTCAGGATGGGTCTGACCAACTGCACATGCTCGGATGTTTGGAGACGCTCTGAGAACGATTCTGTAGAAGGACATCGTGGACCACTTACCCATCGCCTAAGTTCTATATCATTTACTTATATCAGACCTTGTATATAAGTAAGGCCTCGTCACTTATATAAACCTTGCTTCTATAGTAAGGTCTCGTGACTTATATAGACCTTGTATATAAGTAAGGTATCGTCACTTATATAGACCTTGATTATATAGACCTTGTAAATAAATAAGTAAGGTATCGTCACTCATATAGACCATGATTATATAGACCTTGCTTCCGACTACATCACCCACACTTCAACTCTTTGTGACTATATGTCCTTCCCATGCTCTATATCAGCGATTCATATCCAATGAATGTTTATTTGTTAGTAAAACATGAATATAAATTTGCCCCGGTGTCTGATGATATGGTCGACAACCTGTCATATTTAACATTAATACTATTTCTTCGATCTACAGTAGACTACTTTGCTTCACCTGAGAACGATTTTTTTTTTTTTTTTTTATTACAGCATTAGTAATGATTATGGCATGGTAGATGCAGGGATGCCAGTAGCAATGGTTGATTTATGAATGATATATTATCCTTATTGAAACCTAAATTAATAATAATAATAATTATTATTATTATTATATAATAAGCGTTGCAGTCTCTCTTTCCAGGAGACATTGGTCACGCAGAGAAAGTAACTAGGTTAGAATGAAACAATCTAATCTAACAAGATACAAAATAGCAGTCTGTTTAGTTCACTTTTTAACAATTAGAGAAAACCCTTAATATCACATATTCTCAAAATTGATCTTCTTCGAGAGCACTTTCCTTGTTTTGATAATTTCCTATGATCGTATTATCGACCGATGGAAACTATACCTATATTGCCAAGGTTTAGAGTTAAAGTGCAGTTTGTTTATATTTTTCTTGAGATATGTTCGAGACCATGGACACGCGGAGATTACTATTTATAAAGAAACGGTGAGAATTCTGGCATTAGAAGCGAAACACATGGCAACACTTCCTGTTTCATTCTGTGACCTTCGGATGAGACACGATGTTTATTCTGCGTGTCTGCATTACCTTTTTTATGCTCTTATTTGTCGGAAATAATGAGTGATAATCAACGTCCTGGAATGTATTAATGAGAATGAGGTAACTGGGTAATCATAGACGGTAATGGACTGTTTTAATCGCAAAAACTTAAAAGACTCGAACGTATGCCTATTCTATTACTACAGAAGATGTCGTAAAAAAAAATCACGTTTTTGTTTGTGATTTTCATTACATACCCCGTGTGGAATCAACATCTTTCTACAAAACACCCATGGAATATGTCATATCACAATATGACAAGGGATGGGAAATCTTCAGGATGATTGTGCTTGACTATCAATGTCTTTCAACAGTTAAAATACACTTTCGCTTGTACTCGGCCATCAGGAAGGGGTAGCTATTGACGTTATCCAGCCGTCACCCGTTGCACAAAATAAAGACAGCCATGCTTTCACACATACGTGCCATTCCTGACAGTTCCCAGGGTGATGTATGACAGTAAAGTCATTACTACATATGTATATATACTGTAAATAGATATAGATATAGATGTGTGTATTTATATGTATATATATATATATATATATATATATATATATATATATATATATATATATATATATATATATACACGTGTATATATATATATATATATATATATATATATATATATATTATATTATATATATATATATTATATATATATATATGTTATCTGTATATCATATACACGTTATATATATATATATATATAATATATATATATATATTATATATCTACTATATCTATATTATATATATATATCTATAATATATCTATATATATATATATTATATGTGTGTGTGTGTGTGTGTGTGTGTGTGTGTGTGTGTGTGTGTGTGTGTGTGTGTGTGTGTGTGTGAGTGTGTGTGTGTGTGTGTGTGTGTGTGTGTGTGTGTGTGTGTGTGTGTGTGTGTGGGGCGTATACACGTAAATATATATATATATACATATATATACACATGTATATATACATATATATACATATAGTATATGTATATATATATATATATATATATATATATATATATATATATATATATATATATCTACACACATGTGTGCGTGTGTGTGTGTGTGTTTGTGTGTATGTGTGTGTGATTGTGTGCGTGTGTGTGTGTGTTAATGCAGAACCTAATGTTCAGAATGTCCTGACTGACAATCCAGTTTCGATTAGGCTACCTCAGAGATGAGGCGGCCTGTTAGCTCAGTTGGTTAGAGCGCCGTGCTAATAACGCGGATGTCGAGGGTTCGATCCCCTTACGGGCCACAATAAACAAATTTTTAAATTGGAATCTGGTACAGTCGTCTAAAGATCCTTCATTGGTGCAAGTTTGGCCTTTTTCGTTCTACTAAACTTAGTCGCTCGCTTTATAAGATTTTTTTCCTAAAATTCAACAGAAATTGATTTCACAGTAACTAAGATGTCTACGGCATTTTGTTAGCCTCCGGAGATCTAAGACTAAAAAGTTCTGCCCATTTTCAC
>NC_051394.1:5565149-5572649 GCF_015228065.2 Penaeus monodon | reverse complement strand
GAATATTATAACAGTCTTTCTTTGAGAATAAGCGCATAAATTTTGTGCATTGTGTTTTTTAATGAAGGTTAATTAAAATTCTCTGTAACTGAGGAATCCTTTCCCCAAGAACTCTTGATAGGCATCCCACTAACGCTATTTAGCAATCAAAGCCTCGTTTCAAATTCGTCATAGCGGCTTGGTAACCAATGATGCAGCTTTATTTAAATCATAACATTACTATAATGGTCTTTAACCATCTACACATGTAAAAAATTATTACAGACGAACACTACTACTGTACTATGTATCATAACTAAAACGGTAATAGCATTTCTTTCATCTCCGAATTTATGCAATCACTTACATGGGTTTCTAGTTCTATCGTGTAATTAAAAAAAATCCAGTTAAAGAAAAAATATTATTCTTTACCAATACATAGTTAGATCACAGAATTTCATCATGTTCATACATATCATTCTTTGATGTAAATCTCATATTTCATTCATTTTTTCATCAATTAATTATCATTATCAGTAGAGGTAGTAATATGTTACTATATTTCTTCCCTGACCTTCTCCTATTGATCCTCGGCTTTCATGCTTTAAATATTTCACGAAAAGTAACAAAGAATAATAATATCGACGTAATATAATAGTATGAAGGTATATTTATTAATTATGAAATTTTATGATATATTTTTTATATATAAGTTAAGTGTATGGTCTTGCATCAAGTTAATAGGAGAATAATAGCGTGCATATATCACGTTTAATCGTATAAAGTTAATGCTTCACTGTCCACGTAAGGGTAGATCAACCCTTACTACATGCTCTCGTCTTATCATATACAACGGCGCTCTAACCAACTGAGCTAACAGGCCTTAGCTATTACAAGTTTATTCAAGATTGATGTCAGTCAGTACATGCTGCTTAACTAATGGTATATATTACAGTATATGTTGGTGTGTGTGTGTGTGGTGTGTATGTGTATGTGGTGCGGTTGTGTGGTTTGTATGGTTATGTTTGTAGTGGTGTTTGTGTTGTGTGTGTGTGTGTGTGTGTGTGGGTGTGGGGGTGTGTGTGTGTGTGTGCATGGGTCATATATTGTTTTCTATAAAAAGACACACACACACCAACAACACACACACACTCACTTAGTAGCTAGAAAATATATACATATATATATAATAAATATATATATATATTATATATGTATATTTAAAAAACTATATTATGTATAAAATATAAATATATATATATATATATAATATATATAATATATATATATTATATATATATATATATAGTAAATAATAGTTGTGTTTTTGGGTGTGGTGCTAATTTATCTCTGTCTCTATAGTTATATAATTATTTTTATATCTATATATATATAAGCAGCCAGTTATAAATCGCTACTATCTATAACACAATACACACAAACACACACACACACACACACACACCACACACAACACTACAAACACACACACACCACACACACACACAAACACACAAATATATATATATTATATATATATATATATATATTATATATATTTATAAAAATTATAATATACATATATATACATACACATACACTTATCACTATTAATATCCCAATCTGTAATGACTTTATCTCTTAGCCATCACGCTAGAAACTATCTATAATAGCACCTATAAAGTCTAAAAAGCAGGGTGTCTTGGTTTTTTTTGTTTTTTTGAAACGGATGGGGGTTTGGATGCCCGTCAGGTCCCCTGCTCCGATGGTTGAGTACAAACCACAGTCTACTATCATACTCAAAGTCGCAAGTTACAACGAGGCAATTTTCTTAGGCGTTTTCCTTCGTGCTCTTGAGCAAGGTCTATAAATACTCCTAGAGACCTTGTTCTCGATTGGCGGCGCGTCACGTGACCCACAGAGGCTAAGTGACCTGTTAAGGTCACTGAAGAAACGTTTCTGTTGCGCTTTCTTCTGCTATGGAAATTCGGGGGGCATTCTTGAAGAAAAGGTTTAGGCATCTAGACAAAAGGGCGGTGTTGATATTAGGGGTTCCTTCCCTGTTTTTTTTTTTTTTTTTTTTTTTTTTTTTTTTTTTTTTTTTAATCAAATTATTTATTTTAAGGTCGGTGTTGTTGACAGATGTTGGTAGCAGAGCATAGTCAGCCTCTGGACTTGCTATTTCTTGTTATATAACACATTTGAGGAAAATATCTTCATTCCACAGAAGAATGTGAAATGAAAATGACATTTGCATGTTTTTTTTTTTTTTTTTTTTTTTTTTTTAATAGCTTATGTAGTAGTGAAATAGACATGAGATCAAGGTTTCTTTGTTACTACAATTAAAATGCACAGATCATTTGCTAGATTAATTAGCCAATGGCTTTTTAATTCATACCTTCCAATGAGATAATGACCAATCCTTATTTCCAATAAATAAAAGCAAAGAAGGAAATGCAGACATGCAATATAAACGCCACGTCTCATACGAAGTTCACAGAATGAAACAAGAATTGTGACTTTTGTTATATGCTTCGATTTTATTGCCAGGAACACTTTCTTATTAAAGAGCAGGCCTAGTCTCCGCATTTCCGAAACTTCCTCGAACACATCTCAAGGAAAATGAAAGCTAATTGCAAATAAAGATGGAGGAAAGATCTCACTCTTGACAAAATGTATAGTGTCTATCGGCCGATTAAATTATTATGAGAGACTATTAAAAAAAGGGAAGGGCAGTATGTATACTTCTAAGCTATCGAAGATCAGTATTGAAAATATGTGCTTTTAAGGTTATTCTCTATACCACGAAACACAACTCTGTATCTTTGCTGGATCAGACTTGCATTTTGACCCAGTTTTTACCCCTTTGTGTCAGTGCTTCTTCCAGAATATGAGATGTTTACTTTCTTTGTTTTAGCATTCATTTATGAGCGTCTGTATGCGGAGCGTAAAAATGTATAGACTACTATTGCTGACAACATTGATTTTATTTCATGATTATTACCGCTATCGAAATTTAAAAATCTCGTAAGTGTTAATGCCTTTCTTTGGGTATTCTGTATAATCAAATCCCTTAGACACCTGCTTTATTTAAAAAAATATAAAAAAGGAAAAAATCATGGGTATAAAAAAACAAAGGGAAATTATGGGTGAGCGGCGGTATATGTCAAAATTGCGATTCTGTTTTTTTTTAACAAAGTAAAACTAAAACAAAAAATACACTGGATAAAAAATTACTGGGATAAAAAAAACAGAAGGGACAACAATACAATGAGGAAACCGTGGATGATGTTTTCAGGGGCAGAGAGACACCAAGTCCCCCCCCGCCGTGGGGGACATCGCTGCAGACATCAAAAGAACCGAACCCGCGCTCCCCCGCAAAAAATAAAATTTTCACGTAGAATGTAAATGAGCCCTTTTTGCCCAGCGTGTAAACGCGAACTGCAAGCAAGGGACTGGAGCGAGTGGTCCACGACCCCGCCGTTTACGGTCGCCTTTGCATGAAACCTTTTTCGCTCACGGTTTCCCCCCACGAAGGGTGCGGAAGGTGGGCTATTCACGTGCATCTTTATCTTGTTTTGCGATTTTTGAGCCGCTTTGGCAAAGATGGGCCCGGGCGTTTTTGTGTGCCCCCCTGTGGGCGGGAAAAGGAAGGGGCAGTGGTGTAGAGGCATCTGCAGCCCCAGGAAATCGTTTCAATATAATATATAATATATAAATAATATATATATAATAAATTATATATAAAATATAATTTACACACACACACACACACACACACACACACACACACACACAAACACACACAAAATATAATATAATTAAATTTAATTATATATATATAATATATATATATTTATAATATATATTTAATACTATAATTTTATAATATTTAACATACATTATATATAAATTTTATATAATATATATATATATTATATTATATTATAGATACATTCACACACACAACACAACATCACATATGTGTGGTTGTGTAATATTATATTATATATATATAAATTTTTAATATTTTATATAATATATATTTTTTTTTTAAAAATTTTTTTTTTTTTTTTTTTTTTTTTTTTTTTTTTTTTTTTTTTCTTCTTTCTTTTTTTTTTTTTTTTTTTTACGATGGTTATGTTTGACCCCGTGGCACGCATATACTTAAAAATTTGTTTTCATTGTGATGCTCTTGGAGTGATACGTGGTAGGTCCCCACCTTTTCACGGAGAGTGCCGGGGTTACCTATTTAGGGAATTATTCCTCTATTTTATTGGGTTGGGACCAGCACAACTTGGGTAATGGAGTAATGCAAATCCCCATTGTATTGCCTATTTAGCCCCCCCAGTGGAAAATAGGCAATCGAGGTAAAGTTCCTTGCCCCCAAAGGGAATTTCATCGTATCTGGTTCGATTTACCTAAAATTTTTTATATCAGCGCGCGCGCTCACAGACGCGCGCGGGGGATGCGTGTGGATGGATGCACCCACGTACTGCATGATATATATATATATATTATATATATATATATATTTTATATATATATTTATATTTTTATATATATAATATAATAAAGGGGAAAGGAGATAAGTGTATACAATAAATAGAATAATATAATATATAATAATATAAAATATAGAAAAATATTAATATATATATATATATTAAATAAATATATATATTATAAAAGGTAGGGTATAAGTTAAACATAATATGAATAATATATAAATATTATATTATTTTAAAATTATTATAATATATATTAATATTAAATATATATATATAAAACATTATGCTTACCACACACAACACACCCCCACACAACACACACACCACACACACACAAAACACACACAAAATATATATTATAATATATATATATATTATTATATATAATATATATATATATTGGATTATATACTGAAAAAATTTAGTTCACACACCCAAAAATTCGTATTAGATACCACTAGGAGTTAATAGGGCCTTTTAGCTCAGTTGGTTAGAGCGCCGTGCTAATAACGCGGATGTCGAGGGTTCGATCACCTTACTGCGTATTATTTTTTCTCGAACGACCTGCTGTGTGAAATAAAACCAAAGTAAGTGTTCGAAAAAAAACATAGATCGAAAGATACTAATATAACACCAGTGAAGAATCGAACACCATGGATTTGTGGATTAGAAAAGTTTGAAAGAAGTGGAGTTAAATAGATGCGATAGATAACTCAACTCAATAATATTTCCACTGGAAATATTATTTCCAGTGGAAATAAAATGTAATTATCCAGTGAACCATAGTGTGTGGAAGAAATGCAACTATAAGTCATATCCAGTTACTGAATCATTGATATGATATCAGCTTCCACTAGTTTACAAATGACACACAATTAATAGTACGGGAGCTTTTTCAGAGGAAAGACGTGGAGCATATCACTGAATACAAGATTTAAAAAATCAGAGAAATAAACAGATCGCGAGGTGAACTTCTTCGGAGGCTATGTATAAAATGTATTGTTTCGGTTCACTGTAAGTGCTTCCAGAAGATGTTTCATTTATAGAATGCTTGTAAACAAAACTTCATAATGTTTACTTTTTAAATGTTTATGACATCATCGATGTATCATTTACTGCAAATATAAATTCCCGGTCAAGGATAATATGTAAACCGTTAGGTTAGGTTAGGTTAGATCATTAGTTTCACCGACAGCTTGAGTGTGCGTGTATGTGTGCACACACAGACACACACATACATAAATATATATTGCTATCAGTAGATAGATACAATATATATCTATGTGAACCATTTTCTTCAAGAACTGCCCTCGCATATTGCCCTAGCAGAAGATAGCGCAACAGAAACGTTTCTTCAGTAGAATTAACAGCAGACCTTGGTAAACGGGCGTACAACAGGGATAAACATGACTCGTATATCAAAAATGGAATTAGCGCGGGTAAAAAAAAAAAAAAAAAAAAAAAAAGAAATCGGGTTGCAAATATCTGCAATCGTAAAGTGGCAACGCATATGTCGAAATTAATATGGGAGTTTATTACATCTATCGTCTCCCCGATTTTTTTTTTTTTTTTTTTTTTTTTTTTACTCTGTTTTATGTTGTATTCTATTTCATTTGTTTTTGTTGTATTTTATTTTGTTAATTTTGAGTGTAACTGATTTTATTATCTTAATTTTTTAGTATTTTATGTTATTGTATTTTGTTATATTTTATAGTATTTTATTTTATTTAAATTGTACTCCATTTTGTTTCTTTGCATTGCATTTAATTTTGTCAATCTTTATAGTATTCATTCTCACTTTATCTTATTTTGTTTATTCTCACTTTATTTTATTTAGTTTATTTGTATTATACTTTGTTTATATTCGTTGTATCTTATTTTCTTTATATTTAATTGTATTTCATTGTGTTTATTTTTTTCATTTTTAACTGTGTATATTGTGTCCCCCTCCAGTGCTTTCTGGAGAGAGAGAGAGAGAGAGAGAGAGAGAGAGAGAGAGAGAGAGAGGGGGAGAGAGAGAGAGAGAGAGAGAGAGAGAGAGAGAGAAGGAGAGGGGAGAACAGAGAGAGAGAGGGGAGAGAGAAAGAAGAAGAGAGAAGAGAGAGAGAGAGAGAGAGAGAGAGAGGAGAGAGAGACAGAGAGAGAAGAGAGTGGAGAAGCTGGGTATAGATGAGGCAAAAAAAAACGGAACTATCAGATATGCATATCCACCAGAAAAAGATTCTGGCGGAAGTTTCAGATTGATATCCACCGTAAAAGAGAGAGAGAGAGAGGAGAGAGAGAGAGAGAGAGGAAGAGAGAGAGAGAGAGAGGGGAGAGAGAGAGAGAGAGAGAAGAGAGGAGAGGAGAGAAAGAGAGAGGAAGGAGGGAAAGAGAGGGAGAGAGAGGGAGAGAGAGAGAGTAGAGGAAATGAAGAGAGGAGAGGGGGAGAGAGAGAGAGAAGAGAGAGAGAGAGAGAGAGAGAGAGAGAGGGAAGAAGAGAAGAGAGAGAAGGGGAGAGGAAAAGAGAGAGAGAGAGAGGGGGGGAGGAGAGAGACGAGAGAGAAAGAGAGAAAAAGAGAGAGAGAGGGGAGGGAAGAGAGAAAGAGAGAGAGAAAAGAGCGAGAGCGAGAGGAGAGGGGAGATAGTAGAAGATAGATAGATAGATAGATAGTAGATAGGGCAGATAGAAAAGAGAGAGAGAGAGAGAGTGAGGGAAAAAAGCGAGACGAGAGTGGAGGAGGGGGAGAGAGAGAGAGAGGAGAGAGAGAGAGAGGAGAGAGGGGGAGATAGAGAGGAGAGAGAGAGAGGAGAGAGAAAAGAGAGAGAGATGGGGGGAGGAGAGAGGAAAAAAGAGAAGGAAAGAGGAGAGAGAGAGAGGGGGGGGGGGGGGGGGGGGGGGGGAGGGGTGGGGGGGGGGGGGGAAAACCCGGGGGGGGAGAGAAGGGGAGAGAGGGGGGGGAGGGAAGAGAAAAGAAAGAAAGAAAGAAAGAAAGAAAGAAAAGAAGAAAGAAAGGGGAGGAGAGAGAAA
>NC_051394.1:5557120-5565049 GCF_015228065.2 Penaeus monodon | reverse complement strand
AAAGGAGAGAGAGTGGAAAGACGAAAGGAGAAAAGGAAGGCCCGGGGTTTTAAAGAGAACAAAAAAAGAAAATTGCCAACCCTTTCCCTTTAAATTTCAATTTCGATTCTCATTTCTCCTCTATTTTCAAAAGCTTTTCCCCATCCCCCCAAATCAAACGGCGAAATAATTCATTTTTTAATTTCATACCTCTTTCTCACCTCTTTGCATTTTCTTCTCCTTTCCCCTCTCTCTCTCTTTTGCCAAACTCTCCCCCATCCCGCCCTCCTCCCCCTAAACTCCTTTCCTCTCGTATCCCCCTCTCTCTCTCTGCCTCTCTTTCTCCTTTTCTCTCTCTCCCCCTAAACTCCTCCTTTTTCTCTTCCCTCTCTCCTCTCTCTCTCTCCCTCCTCTCCTCTCTCTCTCCCTCTCCTCTCCTTCTCCTCTCTCTTTCTCTCCCCCCCCCCCCAGCAGAAACTCCTGCCTGTCTCCAAGGGCGTCTGTCGCCTCTCTGCCCCCCCCCCCCAGTTAACGACCTTGGCGATCCTAATCATCCAAAAATGGTAATTGAAAAAAGGAGCCTATTACCGGAAGCGATTCAAAGGGAGTCCCTTTCGATCTATACAATCACATCAACGGCTTCTCTCTCCCCCTCTCTCTCCCCTCTCTCCTCTCTCTCTCCTCGTCTCTCTCTTCTCTCTCTTTCTCTCTTCTTCTCTCTTTTTTTCCTCTCTCTCTCTCTCTCTCTCTCTCTCTTCTTCCTATCTCTCTCCCCTCTCGCTCTTCTCTCTCTTCTCTCTCTCTCTCTCTCTCTCTCTCTCTCTCTCTCCTCTTTCTCTCCCCCTCTTCTCCTCTCTTCTCTCTCTTTTCTCCCTCTCTCTCTCTCTCTCTCTCCCTTCCCCTTCTCTACTTCCCTCTCCTTCCTTTCTCACCCCTTCCTCCCTTCCCTCCATCCCTCCTACCCTCCCTTCCTCTCTCCTTCCCTCCCTCCCTATCCCTCTCTCCGACGACAACCCATACAAAGCGAAGGGGGGGGGGGAGGATATCCATTTGAAACAGCTGGTAGATCAAAAAGGTCGTTTTGTGATTGGCTCGAGTAAAACGCCTGAGGAATCGATGGTGGCGATTCTCACAAGTATCCTAATGGTTCCATCTTATCTTTTTTTTTCGATTTCTAAGCGACTTTGAATCATTTTGGTTTCTCTGTCATCAACATTAGAACATCAAGGATATATCTGTTTTTAGTTTTTTTTTTAAATCTGTTTATTTTTTTATTCTTTTTTTTATTTATTGTTTTCTTTTTTTTTTAATACAAAGGGCGACCCTTACTACACCTTTTAGGAAACCCATCATCAAAAAAAAAAAAAAACGTTTTCCAGAACCGCACAAACACCACAGCGTTTTAACTCCACCGCCCTCGATTTCCCTTACCCTCCCCTGCCTGTTGGCGCTCAGGGAAAAAAAACAAAACCGGCGCAACCATAGAAGCCCAAACAAGTTAACAATGGCAATGAGTCTATTTAAAGCCACCTCCCCACCCCCTGTGACCTCTAATGCAGGGTCAGAGTGCATATACTACTGCTTTTTTTTACGTTAATATTTTTTCCTCAAACTTTCCCCCTTCATCTCCCCTCGCTAACTTTTATCTGTTTAGGTTTTCCGCTGTTCCTCTGTTTTCACCGATATCGATGGCTGTGTTGTTCAGGTCGACTAGGATTGTTGTGTATTTCATGGCTTCGTGAATGTGATTTCATTCCCTTTCATTCTCTGTCTCTCTTCTCTTTTCTGTATGACTGTCTGTCTGCTTGTGTCTGGCTGTCTCTTTCTCTCTCTCTCCCTTACTGTTTCTCTCTTTCATTATATATAATATATATATATATATATATATATATATATATATAGTATATATATATATTTATATATATATATATTATTATATATATATATATATATATATATATATATATATATATATATATATATATATATATATATGGTTGTGTGTTGTGTGTGTGTGTGTACATACACATATACATATACATAGTTATACAGATATAAATACTATATGTATATATAATATATATATATATATATATATATATATATATATAGTATATCATATCAGTTATATATATATATATTATATATATATATATATATATATATATATATATATATAATATATATATATATATATATATATATATATAATATGCATTATATTTCATATGCACATATATGTATAGATATATATACATACATATAAACATATGCATATCCATATAAATATATACACACACATGTATACATATATATAGAGATAGATAGATAGATAGATAGATAGATAGATAGAATGTGTTTATATATATGTATATGTATGTATATCTATATGTATATCTATATGTATATGAATATATATATATATGCATATATATATATATATATATATATATATATATATATATATATATATATATATATATATATATATCACACAAACTCGAACAAACACATACACATATGTACATAAATATTGCAAACAGTATCATCCCCCTCTGCATGCTATTCCATCAACCCGGCGGCCGCGACCCGCAGAGGGGCAGCCGCACCGCCGCTCGCACCGCCGGCCATTGTGCTGCTTGATTAGACCAGCAAACCCCACGCCATTAAGAGACAGACCTGAAATATGAAACTCGAAAAGGGCGCCGGAATGGGAGGCCGTTTCCCACTGAAATCAGATGCAGCTGATTACTCCATCTCGATCCCGATGAATATTGGCCGACGGCATCGATACCCGCTCGACGTATCTCGGGCGCCGGTGACTGCTCGTCAATACTCGGGGGAAACGGGCAATGCATGTCCACGTCGCCGACGGAAGCTACGCGTTACTGTGATGTGGTTATGTAATAATGCCGCGGGGATATATGGCTGTATGATACGGAGATGAATTAATCATACACTGACATAAATACATATATACATATATATATATATATATATATATATATATATATATATATATATATATATATATATATATATATTATATACATATATATATATATATATATATATATATATATATATATATATATATATATATATATATATATATATATATATATATATATATATTATATATATATATATATATATATATATATATATATATATATATATATATCACATAATATGTTATAGAATAATATATGTATATATAATAGATAATAATAATAGATAGATATATATATATATATATATATATCATATATAGATAGATATTATATAGATATATATATATTGATTATATATATATTTGATTAGATATTTATAGTATTATATATTATATGTTTATTTATATAATATATATATATATTATATATATATATTTTATATATATATATATATATATATATATATATATATATAAACACACTCACTAATATATGAATACCTATAAATATCTACCTTTCTATCTATCTATATATCTATCTATCTATCTATTTATTAAAGAGAGAGAGCCAGAGAGCCAGAGACAGAGAAATGCAAACGTATATATCCCTGTTAGTCATTACCAAAAATAACACGATCCAGGGAACGTCAACGCGAAGAGCACATCAGGTAGGTCCCGATCTCCCTCTGTTCGGGCGAAGAGCAGCATCCTATGCACAAGGGCCTCCCAGCATCCATCGAAAACTCCACCAGCACGCAGCCAATATACCGAAATCTCTCCAGTATACGTTGCTACTGCATCAGGAAATCAATACCACGCCGCATCCAAATGGTTTAAATGAAATAACATTCCATGCACAGATGTTGTACCAAATATTAGCCCGCATATTGCACAACGAGCTGTTAAAATATAGATTTCCTTTATCAAAAAAAAAAAAAAAAAGAAAAAAAAAAACATTCGTATCAAACTGCCGCCATGATGACAACTTCATATACTTTTTTTTTCCCATAAAAAAAATCGCCTTACACAGATGTCTTTTTAAATATACATTAACAAGGGGCGTATGTGGACCCAGCACAATCAAGTACATTTCCTCCAAGATGTTTTTTGGACTTCGTTTTATTTCGCGCAAACTGCCGTGGGAGCTGCCTAACTATCTATAAATGATTATAATGTGTTCGTACTATAACGGCGGACGTGGGTTGTGGGCATATGTTCCAGATGTCAAAATGGAAGGCAATATGACGTAAACAACAACAACAAAAAAAAGGCTGATTAGAATATTATTGAAAAACACACGGGGTGAATGATTTTTTGAGAGGATGGGAGTACGTGAGATGTGGAAAAAATAATAATAATTGCAGATTTTCGTTTTGTTACGTTTTCTACTCGTTTCGTACTTTTAAATTCTTTTTTTTTCAGGGTCTTATTTTTCTCTCTCTATCTCCCTCATTTTTATGCTCTTCCTCTTCCTTTCGTTTCTCTATGTTCTCCTTTTTCAGTCTTTCTTATCTATATATTCCTCTTCATTTTTTTCTCTCTTATTCTTTTTACTCATCGATATGTTTTCCTCTTTCTGTCCTTCTTACATTCTCTCTATCTTCCATATCATCGTTAATTTTCACTATTCCCCCCTTTCATGTCTCTCTCTTTCTCAGTATTCATCTCTATCTTTCTCTCTTTTCCTTTTCCCTTTCTATCTCTCGTTCCGTTTTTTCTTACGCTTTTAAGGACATGGCTCCTTCAAGCCCTCTCTGCCCCTCCCCCTTTAGCCCCTTTGAACCCTTCTCCCTTCAGCTCCTTTCAGCCCCTTTAAGCCCCTCCCCCTTCAGCCCCTTTAACTCCCCTTTCCTCCCCCCCTCCCCCTCCCCTTTCAGCCCCTCTCCCTTCAGCCCCTTTAAGCCCCTCCTCCTTCAGCCCCTTTAACCCCCCTCCCCTTTCAGCCCCTTTAAGCCACTCCCCTTTCAGCTCCTCCCCTTTCAGCCCCTTTCAGCCCCTTTCAGCCCCTATTACCCCTGACCCTCAGCGCCCCTGAATCAGCGAGGTCGAACTAGTTGGCGCGCGCCTTGGGTCTCCCCTGAGGGAGGCGCCGGAGGGAAAATACACCCTAAGAATTGACACCTTAAAGGTCAGCCTCCACCCTTAAGGCGCCCTTAATCTTATTAAGCGTCAGGCCGGAGAAAAAGGGAGCTTATTAGAGGAGGTCCCGAGCGGCGAGTTTATCTTGTCACGTGAGGCTCGCTGGCGGGCTTCCGAAACCCTGCTCGCGCGCGCTCAGCTGCTTAATAAAGCTGATCCCGCCCGCGCATCCGGGGTCTTGTTTCCTGGTCACGTGACTTTTGCCCCTTCGCGCGCGTCTTGGAAATCGGGAATACGGGGTACGGACTTATGTAGTTTTGACATGTAGCGTAAACGAACGAGGTGAAAACCAAAAGGAAAAAAAAATCAAACAAACTTGAAAAGAGTAATACGGGGTACGAACATATATAGTTTTGACGTGTACACGTAGCTTTAACGAACGAGGATTATCAACATCATATTCTTGAACGGAGAAACATATATTTATAAGTAAGTACGTTGACGAATATTAACTTGAGAAAAGTAAAAAGGCAAAAGAAAAAACAAACAAACTTGAAAACGGTATTACGGGGTACGGACACATATATTTTTTAAAGGCACGTGTAGCTTTAACGAACGAGGATTCTCAACATTATATCTTTGTACGAAGAAACACATATTTATAAATGGAAGCACGCCGAAATAAATTAATTTGAGAGAGAGAAAAAAGAAACAAAGAAAGAAAGAGAGAGAGAAAAAAAAAAACTTGAGAACGATAATGCAGGATACGGACATGTATATTTTTTTACAGGTACATGCAACTTTAAAATACGAGGATTGCCGACATTATATGCCAGCACGGAGAAACATATATTCATGAATGTAAGCACACCGACATTTATTAATCTAAGAGAGAGAGAAAAACAACAACTGAAAACAATAATGCGGGGTACGGACATATATAATACTGACAGGCACGAGGATTCTCAACATTATTTCTTGAACGAAGAAACACATATTTATGAATGTAAGCACGCTGACATATATAAACATGAGAGAAATAATAATAATAAAAAAAATGGAAACAGTAATACTTATATAGTAATGAGAGGCACATACACAAACAAACGAGGCCTGTCAAAAACAATTACTTGTCCGGAGAAACACACATTCATCAAATATACGAATCTAAGAGAAACAGAACGCAAAGGAAGAAAAAGAAAATGAATTAAAAAAAACGTGTCGACTGAGGGACGCGCATAAAAGAGGAATTGTCGGCATCACAACACAAATGCTTGCAGGAAACGTGTTCTTTTTACGACGATTTGTCTCGCTCTCTTGTCATGCGTCCAAGTTGCAAGTCAGAGAGAACTGAGACGTAAATGGAAAATGTAATTATGAGGGGGAAGGAAAAATAAAGATATTACACACCTTGATGACAATACTTAGGGTGAGAGGGAGAAGAATTAAGAAGAAGAAGAAGAAGAAGAAGAAGAAGAAGAGAGAGAGAGAGAGAGAGAGAGAGAGAGAGAGAGAGAGAGAGAGAGAGAGAGAGAGAGAGAGAGAGAGAGAGAGAGAGACGGACAGACAGAGACAAAGAGAGAGAGAACGAGAAAAAGCAAGAGAAACAGAAAGAGAGAGAGAACGAGAAAAAGCAAGAGAGAGAGAGAGCAAGAGAGAGAAACGGAGGGTCGGAATCGCCCAAGACGGAGCGCGATGCCCAACAAGGACCGTTCCTCCCAGCCCTTATCCTGTCTCATCTTTAAAGCAGGTCGAGAAAAGGGGGTAAAGCTTGCGAACCCATGACCGAATGGGGCAACTCAAGCTCTTAAATTTCCGGGTAGTTCTTCCTCTGCATTACGGTGTACACTATGTTAAACTTAAGGCGTCCATCGGGGTTGCCAGAGCGAGGGGGGGGGGGGAGGAGACGTCTTTCTGACTCGTTATTCTTTTCTTTTCTTTTCTTTTCTTTCTTTTTTTGGGTGTTTTGTTTTCATTTCTCGTCTGTTTTTTTTTTCTTAATCTTGATTTTTTTTGTTTATTCTTTCTGGTGTTCTTTGTTTCTCTCTTTCTTTCTATTGTCTTTGTTCTGTTTTCTCTCACTCTCTTTCTCTCTCTCTCACTCTCTTTCTCTCTCACTCACTCTCTTTCCTTCTCCCTCTCTCTCTCACCCTCCCTCCTTCCCTCGCTCTTTCGCTCTCTCTCCCTCCAAAAATTTAATCCAAGTTTTCGCCTTTGAATTACATATCAAACACTAACATGCTTTATTAACTTAGGAAGATGTGAAGGAAAAATTGGGGGCGGGGATAAGGAGAAGGCAAAGAGGGTAGAAAGAGAGTGAGAAAGAGAGAGAAGAGAGAGAGAGAGAGAGAGAGAGAGAGAGAGAGAGAAAGAGAAAAGGGAGAGAGAAAGAGAAAAAGAGAGAACGCAAGATAGAAAAAAAAGAGAATGAGAGAAGGTGTACGAAGAGAGGGGACGAAGTAAGTGCACAGGAAGGAGACAAAAGAAAGAGGGGAGAAGACAAGGCTAAACCCCCTTCCCCCTCCCCCCCCCCCCTCCCCCTCCCCCCAACCTGCGATGACACCGCTCTTACTCGCCCGGTGTCAGACCTGTCGTGTTTTTTTTTTTTTTTTTTTTTTTTTTCATGCTTGGTGACAGTGTTACGCACGAGCTGACTCCTAAATTGGACAATTAACCCTACCTCATTTTCTCCCTCCTCCCCCTCTCCCCCTCTCCCTCAATCCTCTCCCTCCCTTCTCTCCTCATTATCCACCCCCCTCCATCATCCTCTCCCTCCCCCTCCCCCATCCCTCCTCATTCTCCCCCCCTCTCCCCTCCTCTCTCCTCTCCCTCACTCCTATTCCTCCCCCTCCCTGCTCCCTCCCCACTCTCTTTCCCTTCCCTCCTTCCTCCCTCCAAACTTCCCTCCCCTCTCCCCC